>NW_026043879.1:0-57000 GCF_937001465.1 Orcinus orca
GCAGTGAGACTTCATTGTAGTGCAGATTTCCTTTGCAAGCTTGCTTGATGGCCTAAAAGTGCATATGCGTTTTTTCCTGAATATATTCAGGAAAAAACGCATATGCCCTTTTTGGCCAAGTGCATCATTGTCAACGTTCTGCCTCTTTAAATGCAATTCCAGTCTACCTCCTGAAATTGGTTTCCTGCATTTCTGCCCTGCATTCAAGGACTCTTGGCAGCCTTACTTCGTATATTTTTGGGCGATAGCTGTCATTTATAACTGTGCAGGGTTGTGAATTACAGTGCCCCTGAGCTCCTTTCTTCAACTCGCTTTCTTGTGAGCTGGCCGCAACACCGCAGGATTGCTTCAGGCCCTAATCTGGTTCCGGCACGGCACGCTGATCCTTTGGTTAATTCCTCTTCCTGGTGGGAAATGAGAGTTAAATTTGCCCGTCCACACACCTCCAGCTAGTCTCTCATTGGTTCTCCCTATTCCTGTTCATCTTCCGCAGAAATTGCAAACTGGGCCAAACAGGAGGTTAAAGGCACTGACCAAGTCGGGAGAGCGTTATTAAAGCGTCTGGAATGTTGCACCCGAGTACCAGGGGTCGAAAACTGAGACATATTTGAACATGTCTCCCGATCACACGGTTGATCATACTCTGGGTTCCACATGCATGTTTTAGCTGAAGGAAGAATCCCTTAAACCTGGAGAGTTGAGACCCGTGGAATGGGTACCATGCAATATGACTTCAAAGGGTCTTCATTTGCTCACCGAACCTCTCCAATCCTATCACTGCTGCTTTTATGCCCCTGTACACACGCTTGATTATCTTTCAGAGACATACCAATCTATAGGTTTTAAGATACTTACTAGTCAGGTACATTCTTAGGCGTTTAATATGGGGTGTTGAGTCCATTTCGTTGAGCAAGGAGTAGCTCTTGTCTATTCCATATTTGGCTTAAGGAACTTTATCTGTGCTCATTTCAATCTCTGGTTTTATGCAGCACCCCAACTCACCTTTCCGCTTAAGCGAGCATGTTGGTTTTCTAAATTTGAGACCCTCTTCTGTTTTGTAATCCAGTTCCTGTGTAGCCAAGTTTACATTCCGTGTATTAGTGATATCTTATGATGTTTCTTTTTCTGTGTGACTTAGTTAGAATCATCATACCTGAATCCACTCATTATGCTGCTACGGGCCTGATGACATAGATTTCATTGCTGAGTGATATTGCATTGTACGTAAGTACCACAACTTCTTTATCCATTTTTCACTTTCTGCGATATTGAACTTGTACCGTAAACGAGGTTCTTGTAAACAGAGCCGTCCCAAATTTTGGGGTGGCTGTGTCTTTTTGATTTTAATTTCCCTAAGCTATAGGACCATAAGTGGAAGTGCCCTAGGCTCTGTTGCTTTGTTTTTTAGATGTTTCAGGAAACACCATACACTTCTCCTGAGTGGCTGTTGGCAATTTACATCCCGCCCATCAGCATAACAAGGCTCCCAGTTCTCCATGGCCTGTCCTGCCTTTCTGGATTTTACACTTTTTTCAGATGGCCCTTTTGACCGGGGGGAAGTGAGACTTCATTGTAGTGCAGATTTCCTTTGCAAGCTTGCTTGGTTGGCCAAAAAGGGCGTATGCGTGTTTTCCTGAATATATTCAGGAAAACACGCATACGCCCTTTTTGGCCAAGTGCATCATTGTCGACGTTCTGCCTCTTTTCCTATGCTTTAAATGCAATTCCAGTCTACCTCCTGAAATCGGGTTCCTGCAATTCTGCCCCGCTTTCAAGTCCTCTTGGCAGCCTTACTTCAGTATATTTTTGGACGATAGCTGTCATTTATAACTCTGCAGGTTTGTGAATTACAGTGCCCCTGAGCTCCTTTCTTCAACTCGCTTTCTTGTGAGCTGGCCGCAACACCGCAGGATTGCTTCAGGCCCTAATCTGGTTCCGGCACGGCACGCTCAGCCTTTGGTTAATTCCTCTTCCTGGTGGGAAATGAGAGTTAAAATTGCCCATCCAGACACCTCCAGCTAGTCTCTCATTGGTTCTCCCTATTCCTGTTCATCTTCTGCAGAAATTGCAAACTGGGCCAAACAGGAAGTTAAAGGCACTGACTCTCCAAGTCAGGAGAGTGTTAGTAAAGTGTCTGGAATGTTGCACCCGAGTACCAGGGGAGGAGAACTGAGATATATTGGCACACGTCTCCAGATCACACGGTTGATCATACTCTGGGTTCCACATGCATGTTTTAGATGAAGGAAGAATCCCTTAAACCTGGAGAGTTGAGACCCGTGGAATGGGTACCATGCAATATGACTTCAAAGGGTCTTCGTTTGCTCACCAAACCTCTCCAATCCTATCACTGCTGCGTTTATGCCCCTGTACACATGCTTGATTCTCTTTTGGAGACATAGCCATCCATAGGTTTTAAGATACTTACTAGTCAAGTACATTCTTAGTCTTTTAATATGGGGTGTTGAGTCCATTTCGTTGAGCAAGGTGTAGCTCTTGTCTATTACATATTTGGCTTAAGGAACTTTATCTGTGCTCATTTCAATCTCTGGTTTTATGCAGCACCCCAACTCACCTTTCCTCTTAAGCAAGCATAAGTTGGTTTTCTAAATTTGAGACCCTGTTCTGTTTTGTAATTCAGTTCCTCTGTAGCCAAGTTTACATTCTGTGTATTAGTGATATCTTATGATGTTTCTTTTTCTGTGTGACTTATTTCAGTTAGAATCATCATACCTGAACCCACTCATTTTCTGCTACAGGCCTGTTGACATAGATTTCATTGCTGAGTGATATTGCATTGTACATAAGTACCACAACTTCTTTATCCATTTTTTGCTTTCTGCGATATTGAACTTGTACCGTAAACGAGGTTCTAGAAAACAGAGCCGTCCCAAACTTTGGGGTGGCTGTGTCTTTTTGATTTTAATTTCCCTAAGCTATAGGACCATAAGTGGAATTGACCTAGGCTCTGTTGCTTTGTTTTTTACATGTTTCAGGAAACACCATACACTTCTCCCGAGTGGCTGTTGGCAATTTACATCCCGCCCATCAGCATAACAAGGCTCCCAGTTCTCCATGGCCTGTCCTGCCTTTCTGGATTTTACACTTTTTTCAGATGGCCCTTTTGACCGGGGAGAAGTGAGACTTCATTGTAGTGCAGATTTCCTTTGCAAGCTTGCTTGGTTGGCCAAAAAGGGCGTATGCGTTTTTTCCTGAATATATTCAGGAAAAAACGCATATGCACTTTTTGGCCAAGTGCATCATTGTGGACGTTCTGCCTCTTTTCCTATGCTTTAAATGGAATTCCAGTCTACCTCCCGATAGCAGTTTCGTGCAATTCTGCCCCACTTTCAAGTCCTCTTGGCAGGCTTACTTCAGTATATTTTTGGACGATAGCTGTCATTTATATCTCTGCAGGTTTGTTAATTACAGTGCCCCTGAGCTCCTTTCTTCAACTCGCTTTCTTGTGAGCTGGCCACAACACCGCAGGATTGCTTCAGGCCCTAATCTGGTTCCGGCACGGCAGGCTGAGCCTTTGGTTAATTCCTCTTCCTGGTGGGAATTGAGAGTTAAATTTGCCCGTCCAGGCACCTCCAGCTAGTCTCTCATTGGTCCTCCCTATTCCTGTTCATCTTCCGCAGAAATTGCAAACTGGGCCAAACAGGAGGTTAAAGGCACTGACTCTCCAAGTCGGGAGAGTGTTAGTAAAGCGTCTGGAATGTTGCACCCGAGTACCAGGGGACGAGAACTGAGACATATTTGAACACGTCTCCTGATCACACGGTTGATCATACTCTGGGTTCCACATGCATGTTTTAGCTGAAGGAAGAATACCTTAAACCTGGAGAGTTGAGACCCGTGGAATGGGTACCATGCAATATGACTTCAAAGGGTCTTCATTTGCTCACCGAACCTCTCCAATCCTATCACTGCTGCGTTTATGCCCCTGTACTCACGCTCGATTCTCTTTCAGAGACATAGCAATCTTTAGGTTTTAAGATACTTACTAGTCAGGTACATTATAAGGTGTTTAACATGGGGTTTTGAGTCCATTTCGTTGAGCAAGGAGTAGCTCTTGTCTGTTACATATTTGGCTTAAGGAACTTTATCTGTGCTCATTTCAATCTCTGGTTTTATACAACACCCCAACTCACCTTTCCCCTTAAGCAAGCATAAGTTGGTTTTCTAAATTTGAGACCCTGTTCTGTTTTGTAATTCAGTTCCTGTGTAGCCAAGTTTACATTCCGTGTATTAGTGATATCTTATGATGTTTCTTTTTCTGTGTGACTTATTTCAGTTAGAATCATTCTACCTGAATCCACTCAATATGCTGCTACGTGCCTGATGACATAGATTTCATTGCTGAGTGATATTGCATTGTACGTAAGTACCACAACTTCTTTATCCATTTTTCACTTTCTGTGATATTGAACTTGTACCGTAAACGAGGTTCTTGTAATAAGAGCCGTACCAAATTTTGGGGTGGCTGTGTCTTTTTGATTTTAATTTCCCTAAGCTATAGGACCATAAGTCGAAGTGCCCTAGGCTCTGTTGCTTTGTTTTTTAGATGATTCAGGAAACAACATACACTTCTCCCGAGTGGCTGTTGGCAAATTACAACCTGCCCATCAGCATAACAAGGCTCCCAGTTCTCCATGGCCTGTCCTGCCTTTCTGGATTTTACACTTTTTTCAGATGGCCCTTTTGACCGGGGGGAAGTGAGACTTCATTGTAGTGCAGATTTCCTTTGCAAGCTTGTTTGGTTGGCCAAAAAGGGCGTATGCGTTTTTTCCTGAATATATTCAGGAAAAATCGCATACGCCTTTTTTGGCCAAGTGCATCATTGTCGACGTTCTGCCTCTTTTCCTATGCTTTAAATGCAATTCCTGTCTACCTCCTGAAATCGGTTTCCTGCAATTCTGCCTTGCTTTCGATGCCTCTTCATAGCCTTACCTCAATATATTTTTTGAAAATAGTTGGCCTTTATAACTCTGCACGTTTTTGAGTTGCAGTGGCCCTTAGCTCCATTTTTCAGCTCATATTTTTGTGATCTTGCCTCATAACCACAGGATTCCTTCAGGCCCTATTCTTCTTCTGGGGCACCTTGCTGTGCCTTTGGTTTATTCTTCTTACTGATGTGAAATTAGAGTGACATGTGCCCATTGAAACCGCTACAGTTAGTTTCTCACTGGTTCCCCCTATTCCCATTCATCCTCCACACTTACTGCAGACTGTGCGATACCAGAACTTAAAGGCATTGACTCTCCATGTGGGGATGTTGTTAGTAAAGCGGCTGGAATGTCGATCCGGAGCCCCAGGAGAGGAAAAATGAGGTGCGTTTTAGAAACCTTTCCCGATCATATGGTATACCAGTCGCTGGGTTTCCCAAGCATGGTTTAGCTGTAGGAAGATTCCCTTCAACCTGGATTGTTGGGACCCTTGGAATGAGTAGCATGAAGTATTGCATTAAACTTTTGGCAGTTGCTCACCAAAACTCACCAATCCTCTCAGCCCCAAGTGTCCAGCCTTATGTGTTATCCAGCTGTGGGTTTATATGTGGTCAATCCAGGTTGCATCACAGCCCCTGAGCAAATTTTGTAAGAATTTTTCTCTCTTTCATTGTTTCTGCGTTTTGTTTTTAAAATTTATTTCTATAATGGGGTTTAGCTCATTTTCACTGCTGTGTTTGTGCCGCTCTGCACACACTTGATTCCCTTATGGAGATATATCAATACATGGGTTTTAAGATTCTTATTACTCAGATATATTTCTCTGCGGTGTATAGGGTGTGTTGAGGCCAGTTCATTGAGCAAGGTGTAGATCTTGTCTAATATCTATTTGGTTTATTGAACGGTATCTGTGCTAATTTCAAACTCTGGTTTTATGCATCACCCCACCTCTCCTTTCCCCTTAAGCTGACATAAGTGTGTTTTCTACATGTGAGACACTGTTCTGTTCTGTAATTCATTTCTTGTGCAGCCATATTTACCTTCCCTCTATAAGTGATATCTTATGATATGTTTCTTTTTCTGTTTGACTTATTTCAAGTAGTATTATCGGACTAAATCCACTCTTTATCCTTCTACTAGCCTTATTACATTGATTTCATTGTGAAGAGATATTCCAGTGTACATAAGTACCACATCTTCTTTATCCATTGTTCTCTTTCCTGGGATATTTAAGGTGTACTGAAGTTGAGGTTCTTGTAAACAGAGTAGCCCTAAACTGTGGTGTGCTTGTGTCTTGTTGATTTTTAGACTTCCCTAGATATACTCCCATGATTGGAAGTGTCCTATGCTCTGTAGCTCTGTTTTTTAGATGATTTAGGAACCACCATACACTTCTCCAGAGTGGCTCTCGGCAGTTCACACACTGCCCATCAGCGTATAAAGGCTCCCTGTTCTCCATGGCCTGTCCTGCATTTCTGGTTTTTACAATTTTTTAGGATGGCCCTTTTGACCGGTGGGAAATGAGACTTCTTTGTTGTGCACATTTGCATTGCTTGCTTGCTTCGTTGCCCATAAAGTGCGTATGCGTTTTTTCCTGGATATAATCAGGAAAAAACGCATACGCCCTTTTGGGCCAACTGCATCATTGTCGAAATTCTGCCGCTTTTCATGTGCTTTAAAGATGAGTCCAATCTATCTCTTGAAATCTGTTTCTTGCAATTCTGTCTTGCATTCAGCTCCTCTTCTTTGCCTTACCTCAACATAGTTTTGGACGTTAGTTTTCATTTATAACTCTGCAGGTTTGTGAATTGCAGTGACCCTGAGCTCCATTTTTTATGTTGCTATTTTGTGAGCTGGCCTCAAACCCGCAGGATTGCTTCAGGCCCTATTTTGGCTCTGGCGAGGCGGGCTGAGCCTTTTTTCAATTCTTATTCTTAATGGGAAATTAGAGTGATATGTGCCCGTCCAAACCCCTACAACTATTCTCTCATTGGTTCCCCCTCTTCCCGTTCATCCTCCTCACAATTTGCAAAATGTGTGAAACAGAAGTTTAAATGTGCTGATTCTCCAAGTGGGGAGATTCTAAGTAACGTGGCTGGAATGGTGAACAGGAGCACCAGGAGAGGATAAATGAGCTGCATTTTAGACACATCTCCCGATCACATGGTGTACAGTCCTCTGGGTTTTCCATGCATGTTTTAGCTGTAGAAAGATCCCTTGAACCTGCAGATTTGGGACCCATTGAATGGGTACCAGGTAGTATTACTTTAAAGGGTGTGCATTTCCTCACCCAACCTCACATTTCTCTTAGTGCAAACAGTTTCCAGCCTTATGTCTCATCCTGCTGTGGGTCTAGATGTGTTCAATCCATGTTGCATCACCGTCCCTGAGGAAAAGTTGTAAGAGGTTTTCTCTGTCTCTCTGTCATTTATTTTTTTCAATTTGTTACTATATTGGTTACAGCTGATTTTCAAAGCTCTGTTTCTTGCTGCTGTACATCCACTTGATTCACGTACAGAGAGACATCAGTAAATTCTTTTTCAGATTCTTACCAGTCGTATATATTCTTTTCCGGTGACTTGAGTGTGCTGAGTGCAGTTCTTTTAGCTACCGTGTAAGCCTTGTTGATTATCAGTTTGGTATTTGGAATGGTATCTTTGCTAATTTCAACCTCCTGGATGATGCCTCACCCCTCCCCACCTTTCCCGTTTAGCAGCCTTATGCGTGTTTTCTACATATTTGACTATGTTTTTGTTTTGTAATTTATTTCATGTGTAGCCATTTTGGATTCCACCTTTAAGTGATATCTTATGATATGTGTCTTTTTCTTTTTGAATTATGTCACTTAGAATGATCATACGTAACTCCTCCGCAGTTGTTACAACTGGCCATAGTTCATTGATTTCCAGGCTGAATAATATTCCACTCTACCTAAGTACCACATCTCTATCCATTTTTTCCCTCCAGAGACATTTAAGTTATATCCTAGTCGAGGATCTTTTAAACAGAGAGGGAGTAAACTTTGGGGTGCCTGTGTCCTCTCAATTTTTGTTTTTCCCAAGATATACGCCCATGAGTGCAATTGCCCTATGCTCTGTAGCTCATTTTTTAGATGCTTTAGTAAACACAATACACTTCTCCAGAATGGCCGTTGGCAATATACATTTCCACTATAAGTCTCACAGGGCTCCCTCTTCTCCTTGCCCTGTCCTGCATTTCTGTTGTTTACGCTTTATGAGGATGGCTCTTCTGACTGATGCGAAGTGATATCTTTTGTAGTATTGACTTCCAGTGCCCACCTGTTTGCTTGGCTAAAAAAGTGTATGCCCTTTTCTTGAATATATACAGAAAAAAACGCATACACCCTTTTTGGCCAACTGCAATGTTGGCAATGTTCAGCTCCTTTTCTTGTGCTTAATGGCGAGTCCTTTCTACCTCCTCAGATCCCTTTCCTGCCATTCTCCCTTGCTTACAAGTCCTTTTCTCTGACTTTCCTCAAGACATTTTTCAGTGATGGATATTTTCAACTCTGCAGTTTCATGAATTTTACTGCCCCTGAGTTCCATTGTTCAACTTGCGTTTATGGGAACTGGCCACAAAGCAGCGGGATTTCCTCAAGCCCTATACTGTTTCCATGGGCAACCCTAGCCTTTGGTCAATTCGTCTTCCTGATTGGAAATTAGAGTGACATGTGCCTGTCTGAACACCTAGGACTTGTCTCTCATTGTTCCTCATCCTTCCGCTTCATCCTCTGGACAAATTCCAAACTGTACGCAACAGGATGTTGACAGTGCTGACATCTCCAAGTGGGGAGACTGTTAGTAAAGACGCTGGAGGGGTGAACCCGAGCACCAGGAGATGAGGAGATGAGATGCCTTTTCCAAACTCTTCCCGATCAGACGGTATACCATCCTCTGTGTGTGACAGACATGTTTTAGCAGTAGGAAGAGTCCCATTCATGTAAGGAGAACACCAGGGCTTTTTCAAAATCAGTGTCTGCCCAAAACCCAAACTGGGGAATTTTTTAAGCTATGGCTACACATATGTTCATTAAGGGCCTTGGGAAGTAGGCAGAGTCCAAACTTTAGACGATTGAAGTCTTCAGGGTCAGAAGCACTCACCACCAGCTTCCCTTAGGTTACACTTTAACTGTCATTGATAGATGATGTCAATAAAAATATCTATTCTTTTCCAGATTATTTCCCCTTATAGGTTATTGCAAAATGTTGAGTGTAGTTCCCTGTGCTATACAGTAGTTCCTTGTTGATGATCTATTTTATACATAGCAGTGTGTATGTGTTAATCCCAAACTGTTAATTTATCCCTCCTCCCACCTTTCCCCTTTGGTAATAATAAATTATAAGATTTTATACTTCTCAGAAATGGGGGAGCTGAAAGAGAGGTATCATTTTCAATGGAAAAGCATTTAAAACAAGATTGAAGCTTTAACCAAGATTATTAGATGTACATCCTTGGAAAGAAATCACTTCGTTTCTCTAATATTGACCTGACAAATAAGACAGACCTTTTCACTGAACTTGCTTATAATAAAGTGATGGAAATATCAAATGGAAGTGTTAGAAACATCTTATTTTACCCGAGCCTTATACACTGTTCTATGTTAACTACAGTTTGGCTCACACATCTGTTCATTGAGGTTACAATAGTCTCAATTTCTGTTACTGATCCTCCAGAGTGGACCCCAACAAGTGTCCCCCTGCCCAGTGTCATTGGGGCCAACAGATTGAGACTGAGTTTGGTTCACAAGCAAAGGAAACTTTATATTTTGATCAGAGAATGGAGAGGTGAGAGCATGCACTACCCCGTGGGCTGTGGGCTGGGCTGTTGTGTAGAGATCCTGTCAGAGTCAGTGGGAGGGAGGGGGCGGAGCTCTCGAGGGCCGGGTTGGCTGCAGCTCAGGCTCTATATCGCGGAGTCTGCACTGGGCCCCAGGAGCTGAGGTGTCGTCCCAGCCATTCTGCACTAGGAAATCTGGTCTGAAGTGCCGGGTGTGGAACCTCTGCATGCGGGACCCTAGGAGCACATGAAATTAGACAAAGCACAAAGGATAAAAAAGGTTAGACTTGACTTTATTGCCCAGATTCTATTTTTATCTCCCAGGGATTTTTAATGGGCTTTGCTGGGGACAAACCCCTCCTCTGCCTTTTGTCCCGTTCCTCATTCTTGGAGTGCTGAGGGTGCAGACCCTTCTTCTGTAACTGCTGAGTGCTGAGTTGGGAGCCCTCATACCCAGGGGCGAGGGTCAGAGCTTCTCCCCAGCAGCCTCCAGGTGACGTTGATTGTCCCCAGGCCCCCTGCCTCCCTGCTCGTCTACCTGAGCACCAGCATTGGAAGTGTTATAGATTCTAATGACCTTTAAGGGTCCAGGAAAGAGATGTGCAGAGACGCTGTGGGAACCTGTTTCACCCCGCCCCACATTTGTTCGGCCACCTTAGGCTGACCGTTTCTGCCAGCCTAGATGCTCTGACCAGTAGTCTGCGCTTTCTTCAATTAGGTCCCTGAATTAATGTACAAACAGCACCAGGTGTCAGAGCCCTGCCCGCTCAAATCCCAGACAGTCCAGGGTCAGTGGTGATCAAGGACCATGATGGCCACTGAGTCAACAGCCTTTTGAAGTAAACAGGAGTCCAGCCAGTCTCATTGGCCACCATCATCACGGTGTCTGTAGGCTTTTCTATGGTGACAGTGTGATATACGGTTCCCCCGCCAAGATTATTAGCTCCCCTCTGGGTGCAGTATGTCCTGCAAGCAGTAGTCTACTCTTTTGGGACACACTCTTGTTGTTTTATGAGAGAAACTCCAGGTCAAGTGATGTTCACACGAGTCGTCATGGTGCCCTGTTGCCCCCGGTTATCTCTCTGGATGTTGGAGTTGGAAGGCCTCCTCACTCGAGGTTGGTGTGCCCACAGAGCGAACCCTGCAACTTCAGGGCATGGTTGGTGGTTAGGATCACCACGTGGGGTCCTTTTCCCTTAGGAGGGAGGTGGCCTTTGGGGCTGCTGATTTCCAGGTTTTTAGATACCGCCAGTATCTTGGCCAGATGTGGCAGTGGGCCAAGCCCCTTGGTGCCCGTAGTTTATCCTACCTGGATGGCATTCTTGCATTGTTCCATTTCAAGTGGTCCCAGTTTTTGCACTAATTCTCCAATGGCGATTCACCTTTCACTGGGAATGTAAAGGTCAAAGGGTTTAGCTAAATTAGGGAGTTCCAGGGCAAGGGTCTGAATTGACTGCTCTTTCCATTCTTGAAAGGCCACTTCTGGATTCTATTCAAAAGGATCATCATCTTTTCCTTTCAGTGTTTCATATAGAGGCCCAGCTAGTAGACTGTAGTTAGGGATCCAGAAGCAGCAAACCCTGGCCTCCCCAGGAACCCCTAAGCTGTCTTCTAGTTTTAGAAAGGGGTAAGGCTGAAAATGGTTTCTTCCCTTTCCTGGGATGGGCTTCTCCGACCTTCTGTGAGAACGAAGCCCAGGCAGGTCACTGCAGTCTGTGATATTTGAGCTTTTTCTTGGACAACTTCTATCCTTTATTGGCTTGGTAGTTCAGAGGCCTCCTTAGTAGGGCTGGCGATCAGAATGTCGTCTGCGTACTGAAGGAGGGTTTCCTTTCCCAGAGGTAGAACTTTTAGGTCTTTAGCTAAGCTTTCCCCAAAGATGGTGTGGGAATTTTTGCACCCTTGGGGCAAGACGGCCCGGAAGTATTGTTTTAGTTGTATGTTGAGTCCTGCCACTCACAAGCCAAAATTTCTTGTGACTCTGGGACTAATGGAATACAAAAGAAGGCATCATTGAAGACTAATACAGAATACCATGTCCTGGTGGTTGGTAGAATGACCAGCAGGGTGTAGGAATTAGGAGCAGCTGGAGGTATATCCTCGGTGGCTTCACTGACTGTCCTGACATCCTTTACCAGGTCCCCAGCAGCCCATGGGGCTCTCGTGGTCAGACCAATCCCAGAATATGGAGCTCACCTGGGCAGGTACCCCACCCCCACCCCAGCCCACGGGGCTCTCGTGGTCAGGCCCCTCCCAGGATACAGAGCTACCCTTGCAGGTACCGTGGCAGGGCTGGGCACACAGGAACCGTGCACATAGCCCTCATTGCAGAGCACCCCCAGCTCACCTGTCGCTCAGAGCTGACACAGAGCACCTCAGAGCAGGACTTGAACTAACAAACAGCAGCTGCGACAGGTCTGTGACCCTGGGCATCACTCTGTGCGGCCTCCCTCCACCTGGTCTTCCAGAGACTTCCACTGCACCCGGGGCACCAGGCCTCTGTCTCCAACCACCACCCACCCCTCCTCTCCCTGACTCCAGGGTTCCTCTCATTAGGAGAGGGTTTTCTTGAAGTTGTCTCCCACTCATGGGCCAGATAAAATCATTAGAAAACAAGCCAAAGCTGCAGCCCCTTGTCTATCCTCACTCTCAGAGCCCACACCTGTTCCTTGGACCTGGCCGGTTCAGCAAGTTCCATTTTCTGCAACTGTGAGCCCCTGAGGGGTGATGATTGGCTGACCTGGGCAGCCTTACCGTGCCGGCCAGCCCTCCCCAGGTGTGCCTGGGTTGAGATCAATATAAATACCACTCCAGGCAGCAAGAGCCCCTGCAGCCGTTCCTGATGCCATTTTCTCTGCCCTGTCAGCAGTCTCGGGGCTGGGCTGGTGGGAGGGAGTGAGAGGCCACGGCTTTGTGGGTGGCCCAGTGTGAGTGGGGCTCTGCTGGACTTTCTGCAGCAGTAGCCAGGCTGCCACCTGCTAAAGAAGAGGATGTGTCACCTATACCTGCTGCTGGAATTTCTCCCTGGGCAGAGGTGAGGAAGGAAAAAAGCAGTGGGGGCAGGGACAGGACGGGTATCTCAGGCAGGGAAATGGAAATATTCCAGAAGAGCACCCAGGGCCAGGACCATCCTGGCTGGCCTGCAGGCACCAAGTCGGCCGGCATGCTGTCACTCGTGTGGCTCTATGGCCCTTCCTCTAGGCTTTCAAGTCCTTGTATAAATTCAGGTGTTTTACCTGGGACGGGTAGGAATAGTTCAGCAGCAACTGGCCTGGGGCTCAGCTCACGTTTACTCACAGATGCCTCGGCACGGTGCCCCAGCTTTGCAATGAGGACGCTTGTTGCGTGGGGGCTGCTGGCTGAATGGGAGACGATTCCCCACCACTGACCAACTTCAGAATTGTTTACAACTGGAGCAAGTGCCCTGATACGGTTTTCCTCTGTGGAACTGGTGGGTTCTGTGTTTTTTTTCTCTTTTTCGTTTTTGGTTCAAGGTAGATTTTATTCCTCTTTTTTGTATTTACAGATATAAGCATGGAAATAATTTATTCATATAAATACATGTATGTGAAGGGAATAATTGTTTTTTCTGTTTTTTTTTTAAATTTTATTTCTTTTTAATTTTGAATTTTATTTTATATTTTTATACAGCAGGTTCTTATTGGTTATCTATTTTATACATATAAATGTATACATGCCAATCCCAGTCTCTCAACTCCTCCCACCACCAACCTCCAACAGCTTTCCCCGCTTGTTGTCCATACGTTTGTTGTCTACATCTGTTGCTCTATTTATGCCTTGCAAAATGGTTAACCTGTACAGTTTTTCTAGGTTCCACATATATGCATGAATATACAAGATTTGTTTTTCTCTTTCTGACTTACTTCACTCTGTATGACACTCTCTAGATCCATCGACGTCTCTACAAATGACCCAATTTCATTCCTTTTCATGGCTTAGTAATATTCCATTTTATATATGTACCACTGCTTTATGCATTCGTCTGTCTGTGGGCATTTAGGTTGCTTCCATTACCTCGATATTGTAAAGAGTGAGGCAATGAACATTGCGGTGAATGTCTCTTTTTGATTTATGGTTTTGTCTGGGTATATGTCCAGAACTGGGATTGCTGTATCATATGGTAATTCTACTGTTAGTTTCTTAAGAAACTCCATATTGTTCTCCATAGTGACTGTATCAATTTATATTCCCAACAATAGTGGAAGAGGGTTCCATTTCTCCACACCCTTTCCAGCATTTTTTGTTTCTAGATTTTCTGATGATGCCCATTCTACCAGGTGTGAGGTGATATCTCATTGTTGAGTCCATTTCCTTGAGCAAGGGGTAGGTCTTGTCTATTACATATTTAGCTTATGGAACGGTATCTGTGCTAATTTCAAACACAGGTTTTATGCAGCACCCCAACTAACCTTCCCCCTTAAGCAAGCATAAGTTGGTTTTCTAAACATGAGACCCTGTTCTGTTTTGTAATTCAGTTCATGTGTAGCCAAGTTCGCATTCCATGTATTAGTGGTACCTTATGATGTTTCTTTTTCTGTGTGACTTTTTTCACTTAGAATCACCGTGCCTCAATCCACTCATTATGCTGGTACGGGCCTGGTGACATAGTTTTCATTGCTGAGAGGTATTCTGTTGTACGTAAGTACTGCAACTTCTTTATCCATTATTTGCTCTCTGGCATATTAAACTTGTGCTGCAGAAGAGGTTCCTGTAAACAGAGCCGTACCAAATTTTTGGGTGGCTGTGTCTTTTTGATTTTAATTTCCCTAAGCTATAGGACCATAAGTGGAAGTGCCCTAGGCTCTGTTGCTTTGTTTTTTAGATGTTTCAGGAAACACCATACACTTCTCCCCAGTGGCTGTTGGCAATTTACATCCCGCCCATCAGCATAACAAGGCTCCCTGTTCTCCATGGCCTCTCCTGCCTTTCTGGATTTTACACTTTTTTCAGATGGCCCTTTTGACCGGGGAGAAGTGAGACTTCATTGTAGTGCAGATTTCCTCTGCAAGCTTGCTTGGTTGGCCAAAAAGGGCGTATGCGTTTTTTCCTGAATATATTCAGGAAAAAACGCATACGCCCTTTTTGGCCAAGTGCATCATTGTGGACGTTCTGCCTCTTTTCCTATGCTTTAAATGCAATTCCTGTCTACCTCCTGAAATCGGTTTCCTGCAATTCTGCCCTGCTTTCAAGTCCTCTTGGCAGCCTTACTTCAGTATATTTTTGGACGATAGCTGTCATTTATAACTCTGCAGGTTTGTGAATTACAGTGCCCCTGAGCTCCTTTCTTCAACTCGCTTTCTTGTGAGCTGGCCGCAACACCGCAGGATTGCTTCAGGCCCTAATCTTGTTCCGGAACGGCAAGCTGAGCCTTTGGTTAATTCCTCTTCCTGGTGGGAAATGAGAGTTAAATTTGCCCGTCCAGACACCTCCAGCTAGTCTCTCATTGGTTCTCCCTATTCCTGTTCATCTTCCGCAGAAATTGCAAACTGGGCCAAACAGGAGGTTAAAGGCACTGACTCTCCAAGTCGGGAGAGTGTTAGTAAAGCGTCTGGAATGTTGCACCCGAGTACCAGGGGACGAAAACTGAGACATATTTGAACACGACTCCCGATCACACGGTTGATCATACTCTGGGTTCCACATGCATGATTTAGCTGAAGGAAGAATCCCTTAAACCTGGAGAGTTGAGACCCGTGGAATGGGTACCATGCAATATGACTTCAAAGGGTCTTCATTTGCTCACCGAACCTCCCCAATCCCATCACTGCTGCGTTTATGCCCCTGTACACACGCTTGATTCTCTTTTGGAGACATAGCGATCCATAGGTTTTAAGATACTTACTAGTCAGGTACATTCTTAGGCGTTTAATATGGGGTGTTGAGTCCATTTCGTTGAGCAAGGAGTAGCTCTTGTCTATTTCATATTTGGCTTAAGGAACTTTATCTGTGCTCACTTCAATCTCTGGTTTTATGCAGCACCCCAACTCACCTTTCCCCTTAAGCAAGCATAAGTTGGTTTTCTAAATTTGAGACCCTGTTCTGTTTTGTAATCCAGTTCCTGTGTAGCCAAGTTTACATTCCGTGTATTAGTGATATCTTATGATGTTTCTTTTCCTGTCTGACTTATTTCAGTTAGAATCATCATACCTGAATCCACTCATTATGCTGCTACGGGCCTGATGACATAGATTTCATTGCTGAGTGATATTGCATTGTACGTAAGTACCACAACTTCTTTATCCATTTTTCACTTTCTGCGATATTGAACTAGTCCCATAAACGAGTTTCTTGTAAACAGAGCCGTCCCAAACTTAGGGGTGGCTGTGTCTTTTTGATTTTAATTTCCCTAATCTATAGGGCCATAAGTGGAAGTGCCCTAGGCTCTGTTGCTTTGTTTTTTAGATGTTTCAAGAAACACCATACACTTCTCCCAAGTGGCTGTTGGCAATATACATCCCGCCCATCAGCATAACAAGGCTCCCAGTTCTCCATGGCCTGTCCTGCCTTTCTGGATTTTACACTTTTTTCAGATGGCCCTTTTCACCGGGGGAAAGTGAGACTTCATTGTAGTGCAGATTTCCTTTGCAAGCTTGCTTGGTTGGCCAAAAAGTGCGTATGCGTTTTTTCCTGAATATATTCAGGAAAAAACGCATACGCCCTTTTTGGCCAAGTGCATCATTGTCGACGTTCTGCCTCTTTTCCTATGCTTTAAATGCAATTCCAGTCGACCTCCTGAAATTGGTTTCCTGCAATTCTGCCCCGCTTTCAAGTCCTCTTGGCAGCCTTACTTCAGTATATTTTTGGACGATAGCTGTCATTTATAACTCTGCAAGTTTGTGAATTACAGTGCCTCTCAGCTCCTTTCTTCAACCCGCTTTCTTGTGAGCTGGCGGCAAGACCGCTGGATTGCTTCAGGCCCTAATCTGGTTCCGGCATGGCACGGTGAGCCTTTGGTTAATTCCTCTTCCTGGTGGGAAATGAGAGTTAAATTTGCCCGTCCAGACACCTCCAGCTAGTCTGTCTTTGGTTCTCCCTATTCCTGTTCATCTTCCGCAGAAATTGCAAACTGGGCCAAACAGGAGGTTAAATGCACTGACTCTCCAAGTCGGGAGAGTGTTAGTAAAGCGTCTGGAATATTGCACCCGAGTACCAGGGGACGAGAAGTGAGACATATTGGAACACGTCTCCCAATCACATGGTTGATCATACTCTGGGTTCCACATGCATGTTTTAGCTGAAGGAAGAATCCCTTAAACCTGGAGAGTTGAGACCTGTGGAATGGGTCCCATGCAATATGACTTCAAAGGGTCTTCATTGGCTCACCGAACCTCTCCAATCCTATCACTGCTGCGTTTATGCCCCTGTACACACGCTTGCTTCTCTTTCGGAGACAGAGCGATCCATAGGTTTTAAGATACTTATTAGTCAGGTATATTCTTAGGCGTTTAATATGGGGTGTTGAGTCCCTTTCGTTGAGCAAGGAGTAGCTCTTGTCTATTCCATATTGGGCTTAAGGAACTTTATCTGTGCTCATTTCAATCTCTGGTTTTATGCAGCACCCCAACTCACCTTTCCCCTTAAGCAAGCATAAGTTGGTTTTCTAAATTTGAGACCCTCTTCTGTTTTGTAATCCAGTTCCTGTGTAGCCAAGTTTACATTCCTTGTATTAGTGATATCTTATGATGTTTCTTTTTCTGTGTGACTTATTTCAGTTAGAATCATCATACCTGAATCCACTCATTATGCTGCTATGGGCCTGATGACATAGATTTCATTGCTGAGTGATATTGCATTGTACGTAAGTACCACAACTTCTTTATCCATTTTTCGCTTTCTGCGATATTGAACTTGTACTGTAAAGGAGGTTCTTGTAAACACAGCTGTCCCAAACTTTGGGGTGGCTGTGTCTTTTTGATTTTAATTTCCCTAATCTATAGGACCATAAGTGGAAGTGCCCTAGGCTCTGTTGCTTTGTTTTTTAGATGTTTCAGGAAACACCATACACTTCTCCAGAGAGGCTGTTGGCAATTTACATCCCGCCCATCAGCATAACAAGGCTCCCAGTTCTCCATGGCCTGTCCTGCCTTTCTGGATTTTACACTTTTTTCAGATGGCCCTTTTGACCGGGGGGAAGTGAGACTTCATTGTAGTGCAGATTTCCTTTGCAAGCTTGCTTGGTTGGCCAAAAAGGGCGTATGCGTTTTTTCCTGAATATATTCAGGAAAAAACGCATACGGCCTTTTTGGCCAAGTGCATCATTGTGGACGTTCTGCCTCTTTTCCTATGCTTTAAATGCAATTCCAGTCTACCTCCTGAAATCGGTTTCCTGCAATTGTGCCTTGCTTTCAATGCCTCTTCATAGCCTTATCTCAATATATTTTTTGAAAATAGTTGGCCTTTATAACTCTGCAGGTTTTTGAATTGCAGTGGCCCTTAGCTCCATTTTTCAGCTCTTATTTTTGTGATCTTGCCTCATAACCACAGGATTCCTTCAGGCCCTATTCTTCTTCTGGGGCACCTTGCTGTGCCTTTGGTTTATTCTTCTTACTGATGTGAAATTAGAGTGACATGTGCCCATTGAAACTGCTATAGCTAGTTTCTCACTGGTTCCCCCTATTTCCATTCATCCTCCGCACTAACTGCAGACTGTGCGATACCAGAACTTAAAGGCATTGACTCTCCATGTGGGGATATTGTTAGTAAAGTGGCCGGAATGTCGATCCGGAGCCCCAGGAGAGGAAAAATGAGGTGCGTTTTAGAAACCTTTCCCGATCATATGGTATACCAGTCGCTGGGTTTCCCAAGCATGGTTTAGCTGTAGGAAGATTCCCTTCAACCTGGAGTTTTGGGACCCTTGGAATGAGTAGCATGAAGTATTGCATTAAACTTTTGGCAGTTGCTCACCAAAGCTCACCAATCCTCTCAGCCCCAAGTGTCCAGCCTTATGTCTTATCCAGCTGTGGGTTTATATGTGGTCAATCCAGGTTGCATCACAGCCCCTGAGCAAATTTTGTAAGAATTTTTCTCTCTTTCATTGTTTCTGCGTTTTGTTTTTAAAATTTATTTCTATAATGGGGTTTAGCTCATTTTCACTGCTGTGTTTGTGCCGCTCTGCACACACTTGATTCCCTTATGGAGATATATCAATACATGGGTTTTAAGATTCTTATTACTCAGATATATTTCTCTGCGGTGTATAGGGTGTGTTGAGGCCAGTTCATTGAGCAAGGTGTAGATCTTGTCTAATATCTATTTGGTTTATTGAACGGTATCTGTGCTAATTTCAAACTCTGGTTTTATGCATCACCCCACCTCTCCTTTCCCCTTAAGCTGACATAAGTGTGTTTTCTAAATGTGAGACACTGTTCTGTTCTGTAATTCATTTCTTGTGCAGCCATATTTACCCTCCCTCTATAAGTGATATCTTATGATATGTTTCTTTTTCTGTTTGACTTATTTCAAGTAGTATTATCGGACCTAAATCCACTCTTTATCCTTCTACTAGCCTTATTACATTGATTTCATGGTGAAGAGATATTCCATTGTACATAAGTACCACATCTTCTTTATCCATTGTTCTCTTTCCTGGGATATTTAAGGTGTACTGAAGTTGAGGTTCTTGTAAACAGAGTAACCCTAAACTGTGGTGTGCTTGTGTCTTGTTGATTTTTAGACTTCCCTAGATATACTCCCATGATTGGAAGTGTCCTATGCTCTGTAGCTCTGTTTTCTAGATGATTTAGGAACCACCATACACTTCTCCAGAGTGGCTCTCGGCAGTTCACACACTGCCCATCAGCGTATAAAGGCTCCCTGTTCTCCATGGCCTGTCCTGCATTTCTGGTTTTTACAAATTTTTAGGATGGCCCTTTTGACCAGTGGGAAATGAGACTTCTTTGTTGTGCACATTTGCATTGCTTGCTTGCTTCGTTGCCCATAAAGTGCGTATGTGTTTTTTCCTGGTTATAATCAGGAAAAAACGCATACGCCCTTTTGGGCCAACTGCATCATTGTCGAAATTCTGCCGCTTTTCATGTGCTTTAAAGACGAGTCCAATCTATCTCTTGAAATCTGTTTCTTGCAATTCTGTCTTGCATTCAGATCCTCTTCTTTGCCTTACCTCAACATATTTTTGGACGTTAGTTTTCATTTATAACTCTGCAGGTTTGTGAATTGCAGTGACCCTGAGCTCCATTTCTTAAGTTGCTCTTTTGTGAGCTGGGCTCAAACCCACAGAAGTGCTTCAGGACCTATTTTGGCTCCGGCGAGGTGGGCTGAGCCTTTTTTCAATTCTTATTCTTAATGGGAAATTAGAGTGATATGTGCCCATCCAAACCCCTACAACTATTCTCTCATTGGTTCCCCCTCTTCCCGTTCATCCTCCTCACAATTTGCAAAATGTGTGAAACAGAAGTTTAAATGTGCTGATTCTCCAAGTGGAGAGATTCTAAGTAACGTGGCCAGAATGGTGAACAGGAGCACCAGGAGAGGATAAATGAGCTGCATTTTAGACACATCTCCCGATCACATGGTGTACAGTCCTCTGGGTTTTCCATGCATGTTTTAGCTGTAGGAAGATCCCTTGAACCTGCAGATTTGGGACCCATTGAATGGGTACCAGGTAGTATTACTTTAAAGGGTGTGCATTTCCTCACCCAACCTCACATTTCTCTTAGTGCAAACAGTTTCCAGCCTTATGTCTCATCCTGCTGTGGGTCTAGATGTGTTCAATCCATGTTGCATCACCGTCCCTGAGGAAAAGTTGTAAGAGGTTTTCTCTGTCTCTCTGTCATTTATTTTTTTCAATTTATTACTATATTGGTTACAGCTGATTTTCAAAGCTCTGTTTCTTGCTGCTGTACATCCACTTGATTCACGTACAAGAGACATCAGTAAATTCTTTTTCAGATTCTTACCAGTCGTATATATTCTTTTCCGGTGACTTGAGTGTGCTGAGTGCAGTTCTTTTAGCTACCGTGTGGGCCTTGTTGATTATCAGTTTGGTATTTGGAATGGTATCTTTGCTAATTTCAACCTCCTGGATGATGCCTCACCCCTCCCCACCTTTCCCGTTTAGCAGCCTTATGCGTGTTTTCTACATATTTGACTATGTTTTTGTTTTGTAATTTATTTCATGTGTAGCCATTTTGGATTCCACCTTTAAGTGATATCTTATGATATGTGTCTTTTCTTTTTGAATTATGTCACTTAGAAAGATCATACGTAACTCCTCCGGAGTTGTTACAACGGGCCATAGTTCATTGATTTCCAGGCTGAATAATATTCCACTCTACCTAAGTACCACATCTCTATCCATTTTTTCCCTCCAGAGACATTTAAGTTATATCCTAGTCGAGGATCTTTTAAACAGAGAGGGAGTAAACTTTGGGGTGCCTGTGTCCTCTCAATTTTTGTTTTTCCCAAGATATACACCCATGAGTGCAATTGCCCTATGCTCTGTAGCTCATTTTTTAGATGCTTTAGTAAACACAATACACTTCTCCAGAATGGCCGTTGGCAATATACATTTCCACTATAAGTCTCACAGGGCTCCCTCTTCTCCTTGCCCTGTCCTGCATTTCTGTTGTTTACGCTTTATGAGGATGGCTCTTCTGACTGATGCGAAGTGATATCTTTTGTAGTATTGACTTCCAGTGCCCACCTGTTTGCTTGGCTAAAAAAGTGTATGCCCTTTTCTTGAATATATACAGAAAAAAACGCATACACCCTTTTTGGCCAACTGCAATGTTGGCAATGTTCAGCTCCTTTTCTTGTGCTTAATGGCGAGTCCTTTCTACCTCCTCAGATCCCTTTCCTGCCATTCTCCCTTGCTTACAAGTCCTTTTCTCTGACTTTCCTCAAGACATTTTTCAGTGATGGATATTTTCAACTCTGCAGTTTCATGAATTTTACTGCCCCTGAGTTCCATTGTTCAACTTGCGTTTATGGGAACTGGCCACAAAGCAGCGGGATTTCCTCAAGCCCTATACTGTTTCCATGGGCAACCCTAGCCTTTGGTCAATTCGTCTTCCTGATTGGAAATTAGAGTGACATGTGCCTGTCTGAACACCTAGGACTTGTCTCTCATTGTTCCTCATCCTTCCGCTTCATCCTCTGGACAAATTCCAAACTGTACGCAACAGGATGTTGACAGTGCTGACATCTCCAAGTGGGGAGACTGTTAGTAAAGACGCTGGAGGGGTGAACCCGAGCACCAGGAGATGAGGAGATGAGATGCCTTTTCCAAACTCTTCCCGATCAGACGGTATACCATCCTCTGTGTGTGACAGACATGTTTTAGCAGTAGGAAGAGTCCCATTCATGTAAGGAGAACACCAGGGCTTTTTCAAAATCAGTGTCTGCCCAAAACCCAAACTGGGGAATTTTTTAAGCTATGGCTACACATATGTTCATTAAGGGCCTTGGGAAGTAGGCAGAGTCCAAACTTTAGACGATTGAAGTCTTCAGGGTCAGAAGCACTCACCACCAGCTTCCCTTAGGTTACACTTTAACTGTCATTGATAGATGATGTCAATAAAAATATCTATTCTTTTCCAGATTATTTCCCCTTATAGGTTATTGCAAAATGTTGAGTGTAGTTCCCTGTGCTATACAGTAGTTCCTTGTTGATGATCTATTTTATACATAGCAGTGTGTATGTGTTAATCCCAAACTGTTAATTTATCCCTCCTCCCACCTTTCCCCTTTGGTAATAATAAATTATAAGATTTTATACTTCTCAGAAATGGGGGAGCTGAAAGAGAGGTATCATTTTCAATGGAAAAGCATTTAAAACAAGATTGAAGCTTTAACCAAGATTATTAGATGTACATCCTTGGAAAGAAATCACTTCGTTTCTCTAATATTGACCTGACAAATAAGACAGACCTTTTCACTGAACTTGCTTATAATAAAGTGATGGAAATATCAAATGGAAGTGTTAGAAACATCTTATTTTACCCGAGCCTTATACACTGTTCTATGTTAACTACAGTTTGGCTCACACATCTGTTCATTGAGGTTACAATAGTCTCAATTTCTGTTACTGATCCTCCAGAGTGGACCCCAACAAGTGTCCCCCTGCCCAGTGTCATTGGGGCCAACAGATTGAGACTGAGTTTGGTTCACAAGCAAAGGAAACTTTATATTTTGATCAGAGAATGGAGAGGTGAGAGCATGCACTACCCCGTGGGCTGTGGGCTGGGCTGTTGTGTAGAGATCCTGTCAGAGTCAGTGGGAGGGAGGGGGCGGAGCTCTTGAGGGCCGGGTTGGCTGCAGCTCAGGCTCTATATCGCGGAGTCTGCACTGGGCCCCAGGAGCTGAGGTGTCGTCCCAGCCATTCTGCACTAGGAAATCTGGTCTGAAGTGCCGGGTGTGGAACCTCTGCATGCGGGACCCTAGGAGCACATGAAATTAGACAAAGCACAAAGGATAAAAAAGGTTAGACTTGACTTTATTGCCCAGATTCTATTTTTATCTCCCAGGGATTTTTAATGGGCTTTGCTGGGGACAAACCCCTCCTCTGCCTTTTGTCCCGTTCCTCATTCTTGGAGTGCTGAGGGTGCAGACCCTTCTTCTGTAACTGCTGAGTGCTGAGTTGGGAGCCCTCATACCCGGGGGCGAGGGTCAGAGCTTCTCCCCAGCAGCCTCCAGGTGACGTTGATTGTCCCCAGGCCCCCTGCCTCCCTGCTCGTCCACCTGAGCACCAGCATTGGAAGTGTTATAGATTCTAATGACCTTTAAGGGTCCAGGAAAGAGATGTGCAGAGACGCTGTGGGGGCCGGTTTCACCCCGCCCCACATTTGTTCGGCCACCTTAGGCTGACCGTTTCTGCCAGCCTAGATGCTCTGACCAGTAGTCTGCGCTTTCTTCAATTAGGTCCCTGAATTAATGTACAAACAGCACCAGGTGTCAGAGCCCTGCCCGCTCAAATCCCAGACAGTCCAGGGTCAGTGGTGATCAAGGACCATGATGGCCACTGAGTCAACAGCCTTTTGAAGTAAACAGGAGTCCAGCCAGTCTCATTGGCCACCATCATCACGGTGTCTGTAGGCTTTTCTATGGTGACAGTGTGATATACGGTTCCCCCGCCAAGATTATTAGCTCCCCTCTGGGTGCAGTATGTCCTGCAAGCAGTAGTCTACTCTTTTGGGACACACTCTTGTTGTTTTATGAGAGAAACTCCAGGTCAAGTGATGTTCACACGAGTCGTCATGGTGCCCTGTTGCCCCCGGTTATCTCTCTGGATGTTGGAGTTGGAAGGCCTCCTCACTCGAGGTTGGTGTGCCCACAGAGCGAACCCTGCAACTTCAGGGCATGGTTGGTGGTTAGGATCACCACGTGGGGTCCTTTTCCCTTAGGAGGGAGGTGGCCTTTGGGGCTGCTGATTTCCAGGTTTTTAGATACCGCCAGTATCTTGGCCAGATGTGGCAGTGGGCCAAGCCCCTTGGTGCCCGTAGTTTATCCTACCTGGATGGCATTCTTGCATTGTTCCATTTCAAGTGGTCCCAGTTTTTGCACTAATTCTCCAATGGCGATTCACCTTTCACCGGGAATGTAAAGGTCAAAGGGTTTAGCTAAATTAGGGAGTTCCAGGGCAAGGGTCTGAATTGACTGCTCTTTCCATTCTTGAAAGGCCACTTCTGGATTCTATTCAAAAGGATCATCATCTTTTCCTTTCAGTGTTTCATATAGAGGCCCAGCTAGTAGACTGTAGTTAGGGATCCAGAAGCAGCAAACCCTGGCCTCCCCAGGAACCCCTAAGCTGTCTTCTAGTTTTAGAAAGGGGTAAGGCTGAAAATGGTTTCTTCCCTTTCCTGGGATGGGCTTCTCCGACCTTCTGTGAGAACGAAGCCCAGGCAGGTCACTGCAGTCTGTGATATTTGAGCTTTTTCTTGGACAACTTCTATCCTTTATTGGCTTGGTAGTTCAGAGGCCTCCTTAGTAGGGCTGGCGATCAGAATGTCGTCTGCGTACTGAAGGAGGGTTTCCTTTCCCAGAGGTAGAACTTTTAGGTCTTTAGCTAAGCTTTCCCCAAAGATGGTGTGGGAATTTTTGCACCCTTGGGGCAAGACGGCCCGGAAGTATTGTTTTAGTTGTATGTTGAGTCCTGCCACTCACAAGCCAAAATTTCTTGTGACTCTGGGACTAATGGAATACAAAAGAAGGCATCATTGAAGACTAATACAGAATACCATGTCCTGGTGGTTGGTAGAATGACCAGCAGGGTGTAGGAATTAGGAGCAGCTGGAGGTATATCCTCGGTGGCTTCACTGACTGTCCTGACATCCTTTACCAGGTCCCCAGCAGCCCATGGGGCTCTCGTGGTCAGACCAATCCCAGAATATGGAGCTCACCTGGGCAGGTACCCCACCCCCACCCCAGCCCACGGGGCTCTCGTGGTCAGGCCCCTCCCAGGATACAGAGCTACCCTTGCAGGTACCGTGGCAGGGCTGGGCACACAGGAACCGTGCACATAGCCCTCATTGCAGAGCACCCCCAGCTCACCTGTCGCTCAGAGCTGACACAGAGCACCTCAGAGCAGGACTTGAACTAACAAACAGCAGCTGCGACAGGTCTGTGACCCTGGGCATCACTCTGTGCGGCCTCCCTCCACCTGGTCTTCCAGAGACTTCCACTGCACCCGGGGCACCAGGCCTCTGTCTCCAACCACCACCCACCCCTCCTCTCCCTGACTCCTGGGTTCCTCTCATTAGGAGAGGGTTTTCTTGAAGTTGTCTCCCACTCATGGGCCAGATAAAATGATTAGAAAACAAGCCAAAGCTGCAGCCCCTTGTCTATCCTGACTCTCAGGAGCCCACACCTGTTCCTTGGACCTGGCAGGTTCAGCAAGTTCCATTTTCTGCAACTGTGAGCCCCTGAGGGATGATGATTGGCTGACCTGGGCAGCCTTACCGTGCCGGCCAGCCCTCCCCAGGTGTGCCTGGGTTGAGATCAATATAAATACCACTCCAGGCAGCAAGAGGCCCTGCAGCCGTGCCTGACACCATTTTCTCTGCCCTGTCAGCAGTCTCGGGGCTGGGCTGGTGGGAGGGAGTGAGAGGCCACGGCTTTGTGGGTGGCCCAGTGTGAGTGGGGCTCTGCTGGACTTTCTGCAGCAGTTGCCAGGCTGCCACCTGCTAAAGAAGAGGATGTGTCACCCATACCTGCTGCTGGAATTTCTCCCTGGGCAGAGGTGAGGAAGGAAAAAAGCAGTGGGGGTAGGGACAGGACGGGTATCTCAGGCAGGGAAATGGAAATCTTCCAGAAGAGCACCCAGGGCCAGGACCATCCTGGCTGGCCTGCAGGCACCAAGTCGGCCGGTATGCTGTCACTCGTGTGGCTCTATGGCCCTTCCTCTAGGCTTTCAAGTCCTTGTATATATTCAGGTGTTTTACCTGGGACGGGTGGGAATAGTTCAGCAGCAAATGGCCTGGGGCTCAGCTCACGTTTACTCACAGATGCCTCGGCACGGTGCCCCAGCTTTGCAATGAGGACGCTTGTTGCGTGGGGGCTGCTGGCTGAATGGGAGACGATTCCCCACCACTGACCAACTTCAGAATTGTTTACAACTGGAGCAAGTGCCCTGATACGGTTTTCCTCTGTGGAACTGGTGGGTTCTGTGTTTTTTTTCTCTTTTTCGTTTTTGGTTCAAGGTAGATTTTATTCCTCTTTTCTGTATTTACAGATATAAGCATGGAAATAATTTATTCATATAAATACATGTATGTGAAGGGAATAATTGTTTTTTCTGTTTTATTTTTTAAATTTTATTTCTTTTTAATTTTTAATTTTATTTTATATTTTTATACAGCAGGTTCTTATTGGTTATCTATTTTATACATATAAATGTATACATGCCAATCCCAGTCTCTCAACTCCTCCCACCACCACCCCCCCCAACAGCTTTCCCCCCTTGTTGTCCATACGTTTGTTGTCTACATCTGTTGCTCTATTTATGCCTTGCAAAATGGTTAACCTGCACAGTTTTTCTAGGTTCCACATATATGCATGAATATACAAGATTTGTTTTTCTCTTTCTGACTTACTTCACTCTGTATGACAGTCTCTAGATCCATCGACGTCTCTACAAATGACCTAATTTCATTCCTTTTCATGGCTTAGTAATATTCCATTTTATATATGTACCACAGCTTTATGCATTCGTCTGTCTGTGGGCATTTAGGTTGCTTCCATTACCTCGATATTGTAAAGAGTGATACAATGAACATTGCGGTGAATGTCTCTTTTTGATTTATGGTTTTGTCTGGGTATATGTCCAGAACTGGGATTGCTGTATCATATGGTAATTCTACTGTTAGTTTCTTAAGAAACTCCATATTGTTCTCCATAGTGACTGTATCAATTTATATTCCCAACAATAGTGGAAGAGGGTTCCTTTTCTCCACACATTTCCAGCATTTTTTGTTTGTAGATTTTCTGATGATGCCCATTCTACCAGGTGTGAGGTGATACCTCATTGTTGAGTCCATTTTGTTGAGCAAGGGGTAGGTCTTGTCTATTACATATTTAGCTTATGGAACGGTATCTGTGCTAATTTCAAACTCTGCTTTTATGCAGCACCACAACTCACCTTCCCCCTTAAGCAAGCATAAGTTGGTTTTCTAAACATGAGACCCTGTTCTGTTTTGTAATTCAGTTCATGTGTAACCAAGTTCACATTCCATGTATTAGTGATACCTTATGATGTTTCTCTTTCTGTGTGACTTTTTTCACTTAGAATCACCGTGCCTCAATCCACTCATTATGCTGGTACGGGCCTGGTGACATAGTTTTCATTGCTGAGAGGTATTCTGTTGTACGTAAGTACCGCAACTTCTTTATCCATTATTTGCTCTCTGGCATATTTAACTTGTGCTGAAGAAGAGGTTCCTGTAAAAGAGCCGTCCCAAATTTTGGGGTGGCTGTGTCTTTTTGATTTTAATTTCCCTAAGCTGTAGAACCATAAGTGGAAGTGCCCTAGGCTCTGTTGCTTTGTTTTTTAGATGTTTCAGGAAACACCATACACTTCTCCCGAGTGGCTGTTGGCAATTTACATCCCACCCATCAGCATAACAGGGCTCCCAGTTCTCCATGGCCTGTCCTGCCTTTCTGGATTTTACACTTTTTTCAGATGGCCCTTTTGACTGGGGGAAGTGAGACTTCATTGTAGTGCAGATTTCCTTTTCAAGCTTGCTTGGTTGGCCAAAAAGGGCGTATGCGTTTTCTCCTGAATATATTCAGGAAAAAACGCATACGCCCTTTTTGTCCAAGTGCATCATTGTGGACGTCCTGCCTCTTTTCCTATGCTTTAAATGCAATTCCAGTCTACCTCTTGCAATCGGTTTCCTGCAATTCTGCCCCGTTTTCAAGTCCTCTTGGCAGCCTTACTTCAGTATATTTTTGGACGATAGCTGTCATTTATAACTCTGCAGGTTTGTGAATTCAGTGCCAATGAGTTCCTTTCTTCAACTCGCTTTCTTGTGAGCTGGCCGCAACACCGCAGGATTGCTTCAGGCCCTAATCTGGTTCCGGCACGGCACGCTGAGCCTTTGGTTAATTCCTCTACCTGGTGGGAAATGAGAGTTAAATTTGCCCGTCCAGACACCTCCAGCTAGTCTCTCATTGGTTCTCCCTATTCCTGTTCATCTTCCGCATAAATTGCAAACTGGGCCAAACAGGAGGTTAAAGGCACTGACTCTCCAAGTCGGGAGAGTGTTAGTAAAGCGTCTGGAATGTTGCACCCGAGTACCAATGGACGAGAACTGAGACATATTTGAACACGTCTCCCGATCACACGGTTGATCATACTCTGGGTTCCACATGCATGATTTAGCTGAAGGAAGAATCCCTTAAACCTGGAGCGTTGAGACCCGTGGAATGGGTACCATGCAATATGACTTCAAAGGGTCTTCATTTGCTCACCGAACCTCTCCAATCCTATCACTGCTGCGTTTATGCCCCTGTACACACGCTTGATTCTCTTTCGGAGACATAGCGAAACATAGGTTTTAAGATACTTACTAGTCAGGTACATTCTTAGGCATTTAATATGGCGTGTTCAGTCCATTTCGTTTAGCAAGGAGTAGCTCTTGTCTGTTACATATTTGGCTTAAGGAACTTTATCTGTGCTTATTTCAATCTCTGGTTTTATGCAGCACCCCAACTCACCTTTCCCCTTAAGCAAGCATAAGTTGGTTTTCTAAATTTGAGACCCTGTTCTGTTTTGTAATTCAGTTCCTGTGTAGCCAAGTTTACATTCCGTGTATTAGTGATATCTTATGATGTTTCTTTTTCTGTGTGACTTATTTCCGTTAGAATCATCATACCTGAATCCACTCATTATGCTGCTACGGGCCTGATGACATAGATTTCATTGCTGAGTGATATTGCATTGTACGTAAGTACCACAACTTCTTTATCCATTTTTCACTTTCTGTGATATTGAACTTGTCCCGTAAACGAGTTTCTTGTAAACAGAGCCGTCCTAAACTTTGGGGTGGCTGTGTCTTTTTTATTTTAATTTCCATAAGCTATAGGGCCATAAGTGGCAGTGCCCCAGGCTCTGTTGCTTTGTTTTTTAGATGTTTCAGGAAACACCATACACTTCTCCAGAGTGGCTGTTGGCAATATACATCCCGCCCATCAGCATAACAAGGCTCCCAGTTCTCCATGGCCTGTCCTGCCTTTCTGGATTTTACACTTTTTTCAGTTGGTCCTTTTGACCGGGGGGAAGTGAGACTTCATTGTAGTGCAGATTTCCTTTGCAAGCTTGCTTGGTTGGCCAAAAAGGGCGTATGCGTTTTTTCCTGAATATACTCAGGAAAGAACGCATACGCCCTTTTTGGCCAAGTGCATCATTGTCGACGTTCTGCCTCTTTTCCTATTCTTTAAATGCAATTCCAGTCTACCTCCTGAAATCGGTTTCCTGCAATTCTGCCCCGCTTTCAAGTCCTCTTGGCAGCCTTACTTCAGTATATTTTTGGACGATAGCTGTCATTTATAACTCTGCAGGTTTGTGAATTACAGTGCCCCTGAGCTCCTTTCTTCAACTCGCTTTCTTGTGAGCTGGCCGCAACACCGCAGGATTGCTTCAGGCCCTAATCTGGTTCCGGCACGGCACGCTGAGCCTTTGGTTAATTCCTCTTCCTGGTGGGAAATGAGAGTTAAATTTGCACGTCCAGACACCTCCAGCTTGTCTCTCATTGGTTCTCCCTATTCCTGTTCATCTTCCGCGGAAATTGCAAACTGGGCCAAACAGGAGGTTAAAGGCACTGACTCTCCAAGTTGGGAGAGACTTAGTAAAGCGTCTGGAATGTTGCACCCGAGTACCAGGGGACGAGAACTGAGACATATTGGAACATGTCTCCCGATAACACGGTTGATCATACTCTGGGTTCCACATGCATGTTTTAGCTGAAGGAAGAATCCCTTAAACCTGGAGAGTTGAGACCCGTGGAATGGGTACCATACAATATGACTTCAAAGGGTCTTCATTTGCTCACCGAACCTCTCCAATCCTATCACTGCTGCGTTTATGCCCCTGTACACACGCTTGATTCTCTTTCGGAGACATAGCAATCCATAGGTTTTAAGATACTTACTAGTCAGGTACATTCTTAGGCGTTTAATATGGGGTGTTGAGTCCATTTCGTTGAGCAAGGAGTAGCTCTTGTCTATTACATATTTGGCTTAAGGAACTTTATCTGTGCTCATTTCAATCTCTGGTTTTATGCAGCACCCCAACTCACCTTTCCCCTTAAGCAAGCATAAGTTGGTTTTCTAAATTTGAGACCCTGTTGTGTTTTGTAATCCAGTTCCTGTGTAGCCAAGTTTAAATTCCGTGTATTAGTGATATCTTATGATGTTTCTTTTTCTGTGTGACTTATTTCAGTTAGAATCATCATACCTGAATCCACTCATTATGCTGCTACGGGCCTGATGACATAGACTTCATTGCTGAGTGATATTGCATTGTATGTAATTACCCCAACTGCTTTATGCATTTTTCACATTCTGCGATATTGAACTTGTCCCTTAAACGAGTTTCTTGTAAACAGAGCCGTCCCAAACTTAGCGGTGGCTGTGTCTTTTTGATTTTAATTTCCCTAAGGTATAGGACCATAAGTGGAAGTGCCCTAGGCTCTGTTGCTTTGTTTTTTAGATGTTTCAGGAAACACCATACACTTCTTCCCAGTGGCTGTTGGCAATTTACATCCCGCCCATCAGCATAACAAGGCTCCCAGTTCTCCATGGCCTGTCCTGCCTTTCTGGATTTTACACTTTTTTCAGATGGCACTTTTGACCTGGGGGAAGTGAGACTTCATTGTAGTGCAGATTTCCTTTGCAAGCTTGCTTGGTTGGTCAAAAAGGGCGTATGCGTTTTTTCCTGAATATATTCAGGAAAAAACGCATACGCCCTTTTTGGCCAAGTGCATCATTGTGGATGTTCTACCTCTTTTCCTATGCTTTAAATGCAATTCCAGTCTACCTCCTGAAATCGGTTTCCTGCAATTCTGCTCCGCTTTCAAGTCCTCTTGGCAGCCTTACTTCAGTATATTTTTGGACGATAGCTGTCATTTATAACTCTGCAGGTTTGTGAATTACAGTGCCCCTGAGCTCCTTTCTTCAACTCGCTTTCTTGTGAGCTGGCCGCAACACCGCTGGATTGCTTCAGGCCCTAATCTGGTTCCGGCACGGCACGCTGAGCCTTTGGTTAATTCCTCTTCCTGGTGGGAAATGAGAGTTAAATTTGCACGTCCAGACACCTCCAGCTTGTCTCTCATTGGTTCTCCCTATTCCTGTTTATCTTCCGCGGAAATTGCAAACTGGGCCAAACAGGAGGTTAAAGGCACTGACTCTCCAAGTTGGGAGAGTGTTAGTAAAGCGTCTGGAATGTTGCACCCGAGTACCAGGGGATGAGAACTGAGACATATTGGAACACGTCTCCCGATCACATGGTTGATCATACTCTGGGTTCCACATGCATGCTTTAGCTGAAGGAAGAATCCCTTAAACGGGGAGAGTTGAGACCCGTGGAATGGGTACCATGCAATATGACTTCAAAGGGTCTTCATTTGCTCACCGAACCTCTCCAATCCTATCACTGCTGCGTTTATGCCCCTGTACACACGCTTGATTCTCTTTCGGAGACATACCGATCCATAGGTTTTAAGATACTTACAAGTCAGGTACATTCTTAGGCGTTTAATATGGGGTTTTGAGTCCATTTCGTTGAGCAAGGAGTACTTCTTGTTTATTCCATATTTGGCTAAGGAACTTTATCTGTGCTCATTTCAATCTCTGGTTTTATGCAGCACCCCAACTCACCTTTCCCCTTAAGCAAGCATAAGTTGGTTTTCTAAATTTGAGACCCTGTTCTCTTTTGTAATCCAGTTCCTGTGTAGCCAAGTTTACATTCCGTGTATTAGTGATATCTTATGATGTTTCTTTTTCTGTGTGACTTATTTCAGTTAGAATCATCATACCTGAATCCACTCATTATGCGGCTATGGGCCTGATGACATAGATTTCATTACTGAGTGATATTGCATTGTACGTAAGTACCACAACTTCTTTATCCATTTTTCACTTTCTGTGATATTGAACTTGTCCCATAAACGAGTTTCTTGTAAACAGAGCCGTCCCAAACTTTGGGGTGGCTGTGTCTTTTTGATTTTAATTTCCCTAAGCTATAGGACCATAAGTGGAAGTGCCCTAGGCTCTGTTGCTTTGTTTTTTAGATGTTTCAGGAAACACCATACACTTCTCCCGAGTGGCTGTTGGCAATTTACATCCCGCCTATAACCATAAAAAGGCTCCCAGTTCTCCATGGCCTGTCCTGCCTTTCTGGATTTTACACTTATTCAGATGTCCCGTTTGACCGGAGGGAAGTGAGACTTCGTTGTAGTGCAGATTTCCTTTGCAAGCTTGCTTGGTTGGCCAAAAAGTGTGTATGCGTTTTTTCCTGAATATATTCAGGAAAAAACGCATACGCCCTTTTTGTCCAAGTTCATCATTGTGGACGTTCTGCCTCTTTTCCTATGCTTTAAATGTAATTCCAGTTCACCTCCTGAAATCGGTTTCCTGCAATTCTGCCCCGATTTCAAGTCCTCTTGGCAGCCTTACTTCAGTATATTTTTGGACGATAGCTGTCATTTATAACTCTGCAGGGTTGTGAATTACAGTGCCCCTGAGCTCCTTTCTTCAACTCACTTTCTTGTGAGCTGGCCGCAACACCGCAAGATTGCTTCAGGCCCTAATCTTGTTCTGGCATGGCACGCTGAGCCTTTGGTTTATTCCTCTTCCTGGTGGGAAATGAGAGTTAAATTTGTCCGTCCAGACACCTCCAGCTAGTCTCTCATTGGTTCTCCCTATTCCTGTTCATCTTCCGCAGAAATTGCAAGCTGGGCCAAACAGGAGGTTAAAGGCACTGACTCTCCAATTCGGGAGAGTGTTAGTAAAGCGTCTGCAATGTTGCACCCGAGTACCAGGGGTCGAAAACTGAGACATATTGGAACACGTCTCCCGATCACACGGTTGATCATACTCTGGGTTCCACATGCATGTTTTAGCTGAAGGAAGAATCCCTTAAACCAGGAGAGTTGACACCCGTGGAATGGGTACCATGCAATATGACTTCAAAGGGTCTTGATTTGCTCACCGAACCTCTCCAATCCTATCACTGCTGCGTTTATGCCCCTGTACACACGCTTGATTCTCTTTCGGAGACATAGCAATCCATAGGTTTTAAGATACTTACTAGTCAGGTACATTCTTAGGCGTTTAATATGGGGTGTTGAGTCCATTTCGTTGAGCAAGTAGTAGCTCTTGTCTATTCCATATTTGGCTTAAGGAACTTTATCTGTGCTCATTTCAATCTCTGGTTTTATGCAGCACCCCAACTCACGTTTTCCCTTAAGCAAGCATAAGTTGGTTTTCTACATTTGAGACCCTGTTCTGTTTTGTAATCCAGTTCCTGTGTAGCCAAGTTTACATTCCGTGTATTAGTGATATCTTATGATGTTTCTTTTTCTGTGTGACTTATTTCAGTGAGAATCATCATACCTGAATCCACTCTATGCTGCTACGGGCCTGATGACATAGATTTCATTGTTGAGTGATATTGCATTGTACGTAAGTACCACAACTTCTTTATCCATTTTTCACTTTCTGCGATATTGAACTTGTACCGTAAACGAGGTTCTTGTATACAGAGCCATCCCAAACTTTGGGGTGGCTGTGTCTTTTTGATTTTAATTTCCCTAAGCTATAGGACTATAAGTGGAAGTGCCCTAGGCTCTGTTGCTTTGTTTTTTAGATGTTTCAGGAAACACCATACACTTCTCCCGAGTGGCTGTTGGCAATTTACATCCCGCCCATCAGCATAACAAGGCTCCCAGTTCTCCATGGCCTGTCCTGCCTTTCTGGATTTTACACTTTTTTCACATGGCCCTTTTGACTGGGGGGAAGTGAGACTTCATTGTAGTGCAGATTTCCTTTGCAAGCTTGCTTGGTTGGCCAAAAAGGGCGTATGCTTTTTTCCTGAATATATTCAGGAAAAAACACATACACACTTTTTGGCCAAGTGCATCATTGTCGACGTTCTGCCTCTTTTCCTATGCTTTAAATGCAATTCCAGTCTACCTCCTGAAATCGGTTTCCTGCAATTCTGCCCCGCTTTCAAGTCCTCTTGGCAGCCTTACTTCAGTATATTTTTGGATGATAGCTGTCATTTATAACTCTGCAGCTTTGTGAATTACAGTGCCCCTGAGCTCCTTTCTTCAACTCGCTTTCTTGTGAGCTGGCCGCAACACCGCAGGATTGCTTCAGGCCCTAATCTGGTTCCGGCATGGCACGCTGAGCCTTTGGTTAATTCCTCTTCCTGGTGGGAAATGAGAGTTAAATTTGCCCGTCCAGACACCTCCAGCTAGTCTCTCTTTGGTTCTCCCTATTCCTGTTCATCTTCCACAGAAATTGCAAACTGGGCCAAACAGGAGGTTAAAGGCACTGACTCTCCAAGTCGGGAGAGTGTTAGTAAAGCGTCTGTAATGTTGCACCCGAGTACCAGGGGAGAACACTGAGACATATTGGAACACGTCTCCCGATCACACGGTTGATCATACTCTGGGTTCCACATGCATGTTTTAGCTGAAGGAAGAATCCCTTAAACCTGGAGAGTTGAGACCCGTGGAATGGGTACCATGCAATATGATTTCAAAGGGTCTTCATTTGCTCACCGAACCTCTCCAATCCTATCACTGCTGCGTTTATGCCCCTGTACACACGCTTGATTCTCTTTCGGAGACATAGAAATCCATAGGTTTTAAGATACTTACTAGTCAGGTACATTTTTAGGCGTTTAATATGGGGTGTTGAGTCCATTTCGTTGATCAAGGAGTAGCTCTTGTCTATTACACATTTGGCTTAAGGAACTTTATCTGTGATCATTTCAATCTCTGTTTTTATGCACCACCCCAACTCACCTTTCCCCTTAAGCAAGCATAAGTTGGTTTTCTAAATTTGAGACCCTCTTCTGTTTTGTAATTCAGTTAGTGTGTAGCCAAGTTTACATTCCGTGTATTAGTGATATCTTATGATGTTTCTTTTTCTGTGTGACTTATTTCACTTAGAATCATCATACCTGAATCCACTCATTATGCTGCTACGGGCCTGATGACATAGATGTCATTGCTGAGGGATATTGCATTGTACGTAAATACCACAACATCTTTATCCATTTTTCGCTTTCTGTGATATTGAACTTGTACCGTAAACGAGGTTCCTGTAAACAGAGCCATCCCAAACTTTGGGGTGGCTGTGTCTTTTTGATTTTAATTTCCCTAAGCTATAGGACCATAAGTGGAAGTGCCCTAGGCTCTGTTGCTTTGTTTTTTAGATGTTTCAGGAAACACCATACACTTCTCCCGAGTGGCTGTTGGCAATTTACATCCGGCCCATCAGCATAACAAGGCTCCCAGTTCTCCATGGCCTGTCCTGCCTTTCTGGATTTTACACTTTTTTCAGATGGCCCTTTTGACCGGGGGGAAGTGACACTTCATTGTAGTGCAGATTTCCTTTGCAAGCTTGCTTGGTTGGCCAAAAAGTGCGTATGCGTTTTTTCCTGAATATATTCAGGAAAGAACGCATACGCCCTTTTTGGCCAAATGCATCATTATCGACGTTCTGCCTCTTTTCCTATGCTTTAAATGCAATTCCAGTCTACCTCCTGAAATCGGTTTCCTGCAATTCTGCCCCGCTTTCAAGTCCTCTTGGCAGCCTTACTTCAGTATATTTTTGGACGATAGCTGTCATTTATAACTCTGCAGGTTTGTGAATTACAGTGCCCCTGAGCTCTTTTCTTCAACTCGCTTTCTTGTGAGCTGGCCGCAACACCGCAGGATTGCTTCAGGCCCTAATCTGGTTCCGGCACGGCACGCTGAGCCTTTGGTTAATTCCTCTTCCTGGTGGGAAATGAGAGTTAAGTTTGCCCGTCCAGACACCTCCAGCTAGTCTCTCATTGGTTCTCCCTATTCCTGTTCATCTTCTGCAGAAATTGCAAACTGGGCCAAACAGGAAGTTAAAGGGACTGACTCTCCAAGTCGGGAGAGTGTTAGTAAAGCGTCTGGAATGTTGCACCCGAGTACCAGGGGATGAGAACTGAGATATATTGGCACACATCTTCCGATCACACGGTTGATCATACTCTGGGTTCCACATGCATGTTTTAGCTGAAGGAAGAATCCCTTAAACCTGGAGAGTTGAGACCCGTGGAATGGGTACCATGCAATATGACTTCAAAGGGTCTTTGTTTGCTCACCGAACCTCTCCAATCCTATCACTGCTGCGTTTATGCCCCTGTACACACGCTGGATTCTCTTTCGGAGACATAGCAATCCATAGGTTTTAAGATACTTACTAGTCAGGTACATTCTTAGTCTTTTAATATGGGGTGTTGAGTCCATTTCGTTGAGCAAGGAGTAGCTCTTGTCTATTACATATTTGGCTTAAGGAACTTTATCTGTGCTCATTTCAATCTCTGGTTTTATGCAGCACCCCAACTCACCTTTCCTCTTAAGCAAACATAAGTTGGTTTTCTAAATTTGAGACCTTGTTCTGTTTTGTAATTCAGTTCCTCTGTAGCCAAGTTTACATTCTGTGTATTAGAGATATCTTATGATGTTTCTTTTTCTGTGTGACTTATTTCAGTTAGAATCATCATACCTGAACCCACTCATTTTCTGCTACAGGCCTGTTGACATAGATTTCATTGCTGAGTGATATTGCATTGTACATAAGTACCACAACTTCTTTATCCATTTTTCGCTTTCTGCGATATTGAACTTGTACCGTAAACGAGGTTCTAGAAAACAGAGCCGTCCCAAACTTTGGGGTGGCTGTGTCTTTTTGATTTTAATTTCCCTAAGCTATAGGACCATAAGTGGAATTGACCTAGGCTCTGTTGCTTTGTTTTTTAGATGTTTCAGGAAACACCATACACTTCTCCCGAGTGGCTGTTGGCAATTTACATCCCGCCCATCAGCATAACAAGGCTCCCAGTTCTCCATGGCCTGTCCTGCCTTTCTGGATTTTACACTTTTTTCAGATGGCCCTTTTGACCGGGGAGAAGTGAGACTTCATTGTAGTGCAGATTTCCTTTACAAGCTTGCTTGGTTGGCCAAAAAGGGCGTATGCGTTTTTTCCTGAATATATTCAGGAAAAAACGCATATGCACTTTTTGGCCAAGTGCATCATTGTGGACGTTCTGCCTCTTTTCCTATGCTTTAAATGGAATTCCTGTCTACCTCCCGATAGCAGTTTCCTGCAATTCTGACCCACTTTCAAGTCCTCTTGGCAGGCTTACTTCAGTATATTTTTGGACGATAGCTGTGATTTATAACTCTGCAGGTTTGTTAATTACAGTGCCCCTGAGCTCCTTTCTTCAACTCGCTTTCTTGTGAGCTGGCCGCAACACCGCAGGATTGCTTCAGGCCCTAATCTGGTTCCGGCACGGCACGCTGAGCCTTTGGTAAATTCCTCTTCCTGGTGGGAAATGAGAGTTAAATTTGCCCGTCCAGGCACCTCCAGCTAGTCTCTCATTGGTCCTCCCTATTCCTGTTCATCTTCCGCAGAAATTGCAAACTGGGCCAAACAGGAGGTTAAAGGCACTGACTCTCCAAGTCGGGAGAGTGTTAGTAAAGCGTCTGGAATGTTGCACCCGAGTACCAGGGGACGAGAACTGAGACATATTTGAACACGTCTCCTGATCACACGGTTGATCATACTCTGGGTTCCACATGCATGTTTCAGCTGAAGGAAGAATCCCTTAAACCTGGAGAGTTGAGACCCGTGGAATGGGTACCATGCAATATGACTTCAAAGGGTCTTCATTTGCTCACCGAACCTCTCCAATCCTATCACTGCTGCGTTTATGCCCCTCTACACACGCTTGATTCTCTTTTGGAGACATAGCAATCCATAGGTTTTAAGATACTTACTAGTCAGGTACATTCTTAGGCGTTTAAGATGGGGTGTTGAGTCCATTTCGTTGAGCAAGGAGTAGCTCTTGTCTATTCCATATTTGGCTTAAGGAAATTTATCTGTGCTCATTTCAATCTCTGGTTTTATGCAGCACCCCAACTCACCTTTCCCCTTAAGCAAGCATAAGTTGGTTTTCTAAATTTGAGACCCTGTTCTGTTTTGTAATTCAGTTCCTGTGTAGCCAAGTTTACATTCCGTGTATTAGTGATATCTTATGATGTTTCTTTTTCTCTGTGACTTATTTCAGTTAGAATCATCATACCTGAACCCACTCAATATGCTGCTACGGGCCTCATGACATAGATTTCATTGCTGAGTGATATTGCATTGTACGTAAGTACCACAACTTCTTTATCCATTTTTCGCTTTCTGCGATATTGAACTTGTACCGTAAACGAGGTTCTTGTAAACAGAGCCGTCCGAAACTTTGGGGTGGCTGTGTCTTTTTGATTTTAATTTCCCTAAGCTATAGGACCATAAGTGGAAGTACCCTAGGCTCTGTTGCTTTGTTTTTTAGATGTTTCAGGAATCATCATACACTTCTCCCGAGTGGCTCTTGGCAATGTACATCCCGCCCATCAGCATAACAAGGCTCCCAGTTCTCCATGGCCTGTCCTGCCTTTCTGGATTTTACACTTTTTTGAGATGGCCCTTTTGACCGGGGGGAAGTGAGACTTCATTGTAGTGCAGATTTCCTTTGCAAGCTTGCTTGGTTGGCCAAAATGTGTGTATGCATTTTTTCCTGAATATATTCAGGAAAAAACGCATACACACTTTTTGGCCAAGTGCATCATTGTCGACGTTCTGCCTCTTTTCCTATGCTTTAAATGCAATTCCAGTCTACCTCCTGAAATTGGTTTCCTGCAATTCTGCCCCGCTTTCAAGTCCTCTTGGCAGCCTTACTTCAGTATATTTTTGGACGATAGCTGTCATTTATAACTCTGCAGCTTTGTGAATTACAGTGCCCCTGAGCTCCTTTCTTCAACTCGCCTTCTTGTGAGCTGGCCGCAACACCGCAGGATTGCTTCAGGCCCTAATCTGGTTCCGGCACGGCATGCTGAGCCTTTGGTTAATTCCTCTTCCTGGTGGGAAATGAGAGTTAAATTTGCCCGTCCAGACACCTCCAGCTAGTCTCTCATTGGTTCTCCCTATTCCTTTTCATATTCTGCAGAAATTGCAAACTGGGCCAAACAGGAAGTTAAAGGCACTGACTCTCCAAGTCGGGAGAGTGTTAGTAAAGTGTCTGGAATGTTGCACCCGAGTACCAGGGGACGAGAACTGAGACATATTGGCACACATCTTCGATCACACGGTTGATCATACTCTGGGTTCCACATGCATGTTTTAGCTGAAGGAAGAATCCCTTAAACCTGGAGAGTTGAGACCCGTGGAATGGGTACCATGCAATATGACTTCAAAGGGTCTTCGTTTGCTCACCGAACCTCTCCAATCCTATCACTGCTGCGTTTATGCCCCTGTACACATGCTTGATTCTCTTTTGGAGACATAGCCATCCATAGGTTTTAAGATACTTACTAGTCAAGTACATTCTTAGTCTTTTAATATGGGGTGTTGAGTCCATTTCGTTGAGCAAGGTGTAGCTCTTGTCTATTACATATTTGGCTTAAGGAACTTTATCTGTGCTCATTTCAATCTCTGGTTTTATGCAGCACCCCAACTCACCTTTCCTCTTAAGCAAGCATAAGTTGGTTTTCTAAATTTGAGACCCTGTTCTGTTTTGTAATTCAGTTCCTCTGTAGCCAAGTTTACATTCTGTGTATTAGTGATATCTTATGATGTTTCTTTTTCTGTGTGACTTATTTCAGTTAGAATCATCATACCTGAACCCACTCATTTTCTGCTACAGGCCTGTTGACATAAATTTCATTGCTGAGTGATATTGCATTGTACATAAGTACCACAACTTCTTTATCCATTTTTTGCTTTCTGCGATATTGAACTTGTACCGTAAACGACGTTCTAGAAAACAGAGCCGTCCCAAACTTTGGGGTGGCTGTGTCTTTTTGATTTTAATTTCCCTAAGCTATAGGACCATAAGTGGATTTGACCTAGGCTCTGTTGCTTTGTTTTTTAGATGTTTCAGGAAACACCATACACTTCTCCCGAGTGGCTGTTGGCAATTTACATCCCGCCCATCAGCATAACAAGGCTCCCAGTTCTCCATGGCCTGTCCTGCCTTTCTGGATTTTACACTTTTTTCACATGGCCCTTTTGACCGGGGAGAAGTGAGACTTCATTGTAGTGCAGATTTCCTTTACAAGCTTGCTTGGTTGGCCAAAAAGGGCGTATGCGTTTTTTCCTGAATATATTCAGGAAAAAACGCATATGCACTTTTTGGCCAAGTGCATCATTGTGGACGTTCTGCCTCTTTTCCTATGCTTTAAATGGAATTCCAGTCTACCTCCCGATAGCAGTTTCCTGCAATTCTGACCCACTTTCAAGTCCTCTTGGCAGGCTTACTTCAGTATATTTTTGGACGATAGCTGTGATTTATAACTCTGCAGGTTTTTTAATTACAGTGCCCCTGAGCTCCTTTCTTCAACTCGCTTTCTTGTGAGCTGGCCGCAACACCGCAGGATTGCTTCAGGCCCTAATCTGGTTCCGGCACGGCACGCTGAGCCTTTGGTTAATTCCTCTTCCTGGTGGGAAATGAGAGTTAAATTTGCCCGTCCAGGCACCTCCAGCTAGTCTCTCATTGGTCCTCCCTATTCCTGTTCATCTTCCGCAGAAATTGCAAACTGGGCCAAACAGGAGGTTAAAGGCACTGACTCTCCAAGTCGGGAGAGTGTTAGTAAAGCGTCTGGAATGTTGCACCCGAGTACCAGGGGACGAGAACTGAGACATATTTGAACACGTCTCCTGATCACACGGTTGATCATACTCTGGGTTCCACATGCATGTTTTAGCTGAAGGAAGAATCCCTTAAACCTGGAGAGTTGAGACCCGTGGAATGGGTACCATGCAATATGACTTCAAAGGGTCTTCATTTGCTCACCGAACCTCTCCAATCCTATCACTGCTGCATTTATGCCCCTCTACACACGCTTGATTCTCTTTTGGAGACATAGCAATCCATAGGTTTTAAGATACTTACTAGTCAGGTACATTCTTAGGCGTTTAAGATGGGGTGTTGAGTCCATTTCGTTGAGCAAGGAGTAGCTCTTGTCTATTCCATATTTGGCTTAAGGAACTTTATCTGTGCTCATTTCAATCTCTGGTTTTATGCAGCACCCCAACTCACCTTTCCCCTTAAGCAAGCATAAGTTGGTTTTCTAAATTTGAGACCCTGTTCTGTTTTGTAATTCAGTTCCTGTGTAGCCAAGTTTACATTCCGTGTATTAGTGATATCTTATGATGTTTCTTTTTCTGTGTGACTTATTTCAGTTAGAATCATCATACCTGAACCCACTCAATATGCTGCTACGGGCCTCATGACATAGATTTCATTGATGAGTGATATTGCATTGTACGTAAGTACCACAACTTCTTTATCCATTTTTCGCTTTCTGCGATGTTGAACTTGTACCGTAAACGAGGTTCTTGTAAACAGAGCCGTCCCAAATTTTTGGGTGGCTGTGTCTTTTTGATTTTAATTTCCCTAAGCTATAGGACCATAAGTGGAAGTGCCCTAGGCTCTGTTGCTTTGTTTTTTAGATGTTTCAGGAAACACCATACACTTCTCCCCAGTGGCTGTTGGCAATTTACATCCGGCCCATCAGCATAACAAGGCTCCCAGTTCTCCATGGCCTGTCCTGCCTTTCTGGATTTTACACTTTTTTCAGATGGCCCTTTTGACCGGGGGGAAGTGAGACTTCATTGTAGTGCAGATTTCCTTTGCAAGCTTGCTTGGTTGGCCAAAAAGTGCGTATGCGATTTTCCTGAATATATTCAGGAAAAAACGCATACGCCCTTTTTGGCCAAGTGCATCATTGTCGACGTTCTGCCTCTTTTCCTATGCTTTAAATGCAATTCCAGTCTACCTCCTGAAACCGGTTTCCTGCAATTCTGCCCCGCTTTCAAGTCCTCTTGGCAGCCTTACTTCAGTATATTTTTGTACGATAGCTGTCATTTATAACTCTGCAGGTTTGTGAATTACAGTGCCCCTGAGCTCCTTTCTTCAACTCGCTTTCTTGTGAGCTGGCCGCAACACCGCAGGATTGCTTCAGGCCATAATCTGGTTCCGGCACGGCACGCTGAGCCTTTGGTTAATTCCTCTTCCTGGTGGGAAATGAGAGTTAAATTTGCCTGTCCAGACACCTCCAGCTAATCTCTCATTGGTCCACCCTATTCCTGTTCATCTTCCGCAGAAATTGCAAACTGGGCCAAACAGGAGGTTAAAGGCACTGACTCTCCAAGTCGGGAGAGTGTTAGTAAAGCATCTGGAATGTTGCCCCGATTACCAGGGAACGAGAACTGAGACATATTGGAACACGTCTCCCGATCACATGGTTGATCATACTCTGGGTTCCACATGCCTGTTTTAGCTGAAGGAAGAATCCCTTAAACCTGGAGAGTTGAGACCCGTGGAATGGGTACCATGCAATATGACTTCAAAGGGTCTTCATTTGCTCACCGAACCTCTCCAATCATATCACTGCTGCGTTTATGCCCCTGTACACACGCTGGATTCTCTTTCGGAGACATAGCAATCCATAGGTTTTAAGATACTTACTAGTCAGGTACATTCTTAGGCGTTTAATATGGGGTGTTGAGTCCATCTCGTTGAGCAAGGAGTAGCTCTTGTCTATTCCATATTTGGCTTAAGGAACTTTATCTGTGCTCATTTCAATCTCTGGTTTTATGCAGCACCCCAACTCACCTTTCCCCTTAAGAAAGCATAAGTTGGTTTTCTAAATTTGAGACCCTGTTCTGTTTTGTAATCCAGTTCTGTGTAGCCAAGTTTACATTCCGTGTATTAGTGATATCTTATGATGTTTCTTTTTCTGTGTGACTTATTTCAGTTAGAATCATCATACCTGAATCCACTCATTATGCTGCTACAGGCCTGATGACACAGATGTCAATGCTGAATGATATTGCATTGTACATAAGTACCACAAATTCTTTATCCAGTGTTCACTTTCTGCGATATTGAACTTGTACCGTAAACGAGGTTCTTGTAAACAGAGCCGTCCCAAATTTTTGGGTGGCTGTGTCTTTTTGATTTTAATTTCCCTAAGCTATAGGACCATAAGTGGAAGTGCCCTAGTCTCTGTTGCTTTGTTTTTTAGATGTTTCAGGAAACACCATACACTTCTCCCGAGTGGCTGTTGGCAATTTACATCCCGCCCATCAGCATAACAAGGCTCCCAGTTCTCCATGGCCTGTCCTGTCTTTCTGGATTTTACACTTTTTTCAGATGGCCCTTTGGACCAGGGGGAAGTGAGACTTCATTGTAGTGCAGATTTCGTTTGCAAGCTTGCTTGGTTGGCCAAAAAGGACGTATGCGTTTTTTCCTGAATATATTCAGGAAAAAACGCATACGTCCTTTCTGGCCAAGTGCATCATTGTCGACGTTCTGCCTCTTTTCCTATGCTTTAAATGCAATTCCAGTGTACCTCCTGAAATCGGTTTCCTGCAATTCTGCCCCGCTTTCAAGTCCTCTTGGCAGCCTTACTTCAGTATATTTTTGGACGATAGCTGTCATTTATAACTCTGCAGGTTTGTGAATTACAGTGCCCCTGAGCTCCTTTCTTCAACTCGCTTTCTTGTGAGCTGGCCGCAACACTGCAGGATTGCTTCAGGCCCTAATCTGGTTCCAGCACAGCACGCTGAGCCTTTGGTTAATTCCTCTTCCTGGTGGGAAATGAGAGTTAAATTTACCCGTCCAGACACCTCCAGCTAGTCTCTCATTGGTTCTCCCTATTCCTGTTCATCTTCCGCAGAAATTGCAAACTGGGCCAAACAGGAGGTTAAAGGCACTGACTCTCCAAGTCGGGAGAGTGTTAGTAAAGTGTCTGGAATGTTGCACCCGAATACCAGGGGACAAGAACTGAGACATACTGGAACACGTCTCCCAATCACACAGTTGATCATACTCTGGGTTCCACATGCATGCTTTTGCTGAAGGAAGAATCCCTTAAACCTGGAGAGTTGAGACCCGTGGAATGGGTACCATGCAATATGACTTCAAAGGGTCTTCATTTGCTCACCGAACCTCTCCAATCCTATCACTGCTGCGTTTATGCCCCTGTACACACGCTGGATTCTCTTTCGGAGACATAGCAATCCATAGGTTTTAAGATACTTACTAGTCAGGTACATTCTTAGGCGTTTAATATGGGGTGTTGAGTCCATCTCGTTGAGCAAGGAGTAGCTCTTGTCTATTCCATATTTGGCTTAAGGAACTTTATCTGTGCTCATTTCAATCTCTGGTTTTATGCAGCACCCCAACTCACCTTTCCCCTTAAGAAAGCATAAGTTGGTTTTCTAAATTTGAGACCCTGTTCTGTTTTGTAATCCAGTTCTGTGTAGCCAAGTTTACATTCCGTGTATTAGTGATATCTTATGATGTTTCTTTTTCTGTGTGACTTATTTCAGTTAGAATCATCATACCTGAATCCACTCATTATGCTGCTACAGGCCTGATGACACAGATGTCAATGCTGAATGATATTGCATTGTACATAAGTACCACAAATTCTTTATCCAGTGTTCACTTTCTGCGATATTGAACTTGTACCGTAAACGAGGTTCTTGTAAACAGAGCCGTCCCAAATTTTTGGGTGGCTGTGTCTTTTTGATTTTAATTTCCCTAAGCTATAGGACCATAAGTGGAAGTGCCCTAGTCTCTGTTGCTTTGTTTTTTAGATGTTTCAGGAAACACCATACACTTCTCCCGAGTGGCTGTTGGCAATTTACATCCCGCCCATCAGCATAACAAGGCTCCCAGTTCTCCATGGCCTGTCCTGTCTTTCTGGATTTTACACTTTTTTCAGATGGCCCTTTGGACCAGGGGGAAGTGAGACTTCATTGTAGTGCAGATTTCGTTTGCAAGCTTGCTTGGTTGGCCAAAAAGGACGTATGCGTTTTTTCCTGAATATATTCAGGAAAAAACGCATACGTCCTTTTTGGCCAAGTGCATCATTGTCGACGTTCTGCCTCTTTTCCTATGCTTTAAATGCAATTCCAGTGTACCTCCTGAAATCGGTTTCCTGCAATTCTGCCCCGCTTTCAAGTCCTCTTGGCAGCCTTACTTCAGTATATTTTTGGACGATAGCTGTCATTTATAACTCTGCAGGTTTGTGAATTACAGTGCCCCTGAGCTCCTTTCTTCAACTCGCTTTCTTGTGAGCTGGCCGCAACACTGCAGGATTGCTTCAGGCCCTAATCTGGTTCCAGCACAGCACGCTGAGCCTTTGGTTAATTCCTCTTCCTGGTGGGAAATGAGAGTTAAATTTACCCGTCCAGACACCTCCAGCTAGTCTCTCATTGGTTCTCCCTATTCCTGTTCATCTTCCGCAGAAATTGCAAACTGGGCCAAACAGGAGGTTAAAGGCACTGACTCTCCAAGTCGGGAGAGTGTTAGTAAAGTGTCTGGAATGTTGCACCCGAATACCAGGGGACAAGAACTGAGACATACTGGAACACGTCTCCCAATCACACAGTTGATCATACTCTGGGTTCCACATGCATGCTTTAGCTGAAGGAAGAATCCCTTAAACCTGGAGAGTTGAGACCCGTGGAAGGGGTACCATGCAATATGACTTCAAAGGGTCTTCATTTGCTCACCGAACCTCTCCAATCCTATCACTGCTGCGTTTATGCCCCTGTACACACGCTTGATTCTCTTTCGGAGACATAGTGATCCATAGGTTTTAAGATACTTACTATTCAGGTACATTCTTAGGTGTTTAATATGGGGTGTTGAGTCCATTTCATTGAGCAAGGAGTAGCTCTTGTCTATTACATATTTGGCTTAAGGAACTTTATCTGTGCTCATTTCAATCTCTGGTTTTATGCAGCACCCCAACTCACCTTTCCCCTTAAGCAAGCATAAGTTGGATTTCTAAATTTGAGACCCTGTTCTGTTTTGTAATCCAGTTCCTGTGTAGCCATGTTTACATTCCGTGTATTTGTGATATCTTATGATGTTTCTTTTTCTGTGTGACTTATTTCAGTTAGAATCATCATACCTGAACCCACTCATTTTCTGCTACAGGCCTGTTGACATAAATTTCATTGCTGAGTGATATTGCATTGTACATAAGTACCACAACTTCTTTATCCATTTTTTGCTTTCTGCGATATTGAACTTGTACCGTAAACGACGTTCTAGAAAACAGAGCCGTCCCAAACTTTGGGGTGGCTGTGTCTTTTTGATTTTAATTTCCCTAAGCTATAGGACCATAAGTGGATTTGACCTAGGCTCTGTTGCTTTGTTTTTTAGATGTTTCAGGAAACACCATACACTTCTCCCGAGTGGCTGTTGGCAATTTACATCCCACCCATCAGCATAACAAGGCTCCCAGTTCTCCATGGCCTGTCCTGCCTTTCTGGATTTTACACTTTTTTCACATGGCCCTTTTGACCGGGGAGAAGTGAGACTTCATTGTAGTGCAGATTTCCTTTACAAGCTTGCTTGGTTGGCCAAAAAGGGCGTATGCGTTTTTTCCTGAATATATTCAGGAAAAAACGCATACGCACTTTTTGGCCAAGTGCATCATTGTGGACGTTCTGCCTCTTTTCCTATGCTTTAAATGGAATTCCAGTCTACCTCCCGATAGCAGTTTCCTGCAATTCTGACCCACTTTCAAGTCCTCTTGGCAGGCTTACTTCAGTATATTTTTGGACGATAGCTGTGATTTATAACTCTGCAGGTTTTTTAATTACAGTGCCCCTGAGCTCCTTTCTTCAACTCGCTTTCTTGTGAGCTGGCCGCAACACCGCAGGATTGCTTCAGGCCCTAATCTGGTTCCGGCACGGCATGCTGAGCCTTTGGTTAATTCCTCTTCCTGGTGGGAAATGAGAGTTAAATTTGCCCGTCCAGGCACCTCCAGCTAGTCTCTCATTGGTCCTCCCTATTCCTGTTCATCTTCCGCAGAAATTGCAAACTGGGCCAAACAGGAGGTTAAAGGCACTGACTCTCCAAGTCGGGAGAGTGTTAGTAAAGCGTCTGGAATGTTGCACCCGAGTACCAGGGGACGAGAACTGAGACATATTTGAACACGTCTCCTGATCACACGGTTGATCATACTCTGGGTTCCACATGCATGTTTCAGCTGAAGGAAGAATCCCTTAAACCTGGAGAGTTGAGACCCGTGGAATGGGTACCATGCAATATGACTTCAAAGGGTCTTCATTTGCTCACCGAACCTCTCCAATCCTATCACTGCTGCGTTTATGCCCCTCTACACACGCTTGATTCTCTTTTGGAGACATAGCAATCCATAGGTTTTAAGATACTTACTAGTCAGGTACATTCTTAGGCGTTTAAGATGGGGTGTTGAGTCCATTTCGTTGAGCAAGGAGTAGCTCTTGTCTATTCCATATTTGGCTTAAGGAACTTTATCTGTGCTCATTTCAATCTCTGGTTTTATGCAGCACCCCAACTCACCTTTCCCCTTAAGCAAGCATAAGTTGGTTTTCTAAATTTGAGACCCTGTTCTGTTTTGTAATTCAGTTCCTGTGTAGCCAAGTTTACATTCCGTGTATTAGTGATATCTTATGATGTTTCTTTTTCTGTGTGACTTATTTCAGTTAGAATCATCATACCTGAACCCACTCAATATGCTGCTACGGGCCTCATGACATAGATTTCATTGCTGAGTGATATTGCATTGTACGTAAGTACCACAACTTCTTTATCCATTTTTCGCTTTCTGCGATGTTGAACTTGTACCGTAAACGAGGTTCTTGTAAACAGAGCCATCCCAAATTTTTGGGTGGCTGTGTCTTTTTGATTTTAATTTCCCTAAGCTATAGGACCATAAGTGGAAGTGCCCTAGGCTCTGTTGCTTTGTTTTTTAGATGTTTCAGGAAACACCATACACTTCTCCCCAGTGGCTGTTGGCAATTTACATCCGGCCCATCAGCATAACAAGGCTCCCAGTTCTCCATGGCCTGTCCTGCCTTTCTGGATTTTACACTTTTTTCAGATGGCCCTTTTGACCGGGGGGAAGTGAGACTTCATTGTAGTGCAGATTTCCTTTGCAAGCTTGCTTGGTTGGCCAAAAAGTGCGTATGCGATTTTACTGAATATATTCAGGAAAAAACGCATACGCCCTTTTTGGCCAAGTGCATCATTGTCGACGTTCTGCCTCTTTTCCTATGCTTTAAATGCAATTCCAGTCTACCTCCTGAAACCGGTTTCCTGCAATTCTGCCCCGCTTTCAAGTCCTCTTGGCAGCCTTACTTCAGTATATTTTTGTACGATAGCTGTCATTTATAACTCTGCAGGTTTGTGAATTACAGTGCCCCTGAGCTCCTTTCTTCAACTCGCTTTCTTGTGAGCTGGCCGCAACACCGCAGGATTGCTTCAGGCCCTAATCTGGTTCCGGCACGGCACGCTGAGCCTTTGGTTAATTCCTCTTCCTGGTGGGAAATGAGAGTTAAATTTGCCCGTCCAGACACCTCCAGCTAGTCTCTAACTGGTTCTCCCTGTTCCTGTTCATCTTCCACAGAAATTGCAAACTGGGCCAATCAAGAGGTTTAAGGCACTGAGTCTCCAAGTTGGGAGAGTGTTAGTAAAGCATCTGGAATGTTGCACCCGAGTACCAGGGGAGGAAAACTGAGACATATTTGAACACGTCTCCCGATCACACGGTATATCATACTCTGGGTTCCACATGCATGTTTTAGATGAAGGAAGAATCCCTTAAACCTGGAGAGTTGAGACCCGTGGAATGGGTACCATGCAATATGACTTCAAAGGGTCTTCATTTGCTCACCGAACCTCTCCAATCCTATCACTGCTGTGTTTATGCCCCTGTACACACGCTTGATTCTCTTTCGGAGACATAGCAATCCATAGGTTTTAAGATACTTACTAGTCAGGTACATTCTTAGGCGTTTAATATGGGGTGTTGAGTCCATTTTGTTGAGCAAGGAGTAGCTCTTGTCTATTCCATATTTGGCTTAAGGAACTTTATCTGTGCTCATTTCAATCTCCCGTTTTATGCAGCACCCCAACTCACCTTTCCCCTTAAGCAAGCATATGTTGGTTTTCTACATTTGAGACACTGTTCTTCTTTGTAATCCAGTTCCTGTGTAGCCAAGTTTACATTCCGTGTATTAGTGATATCTTATGATGTTTCCTTTTCTGTGTGACTTGTTTCAGTTAGGATCATCATAGCTGAATCCACTCATTATGCTGCTATTGGCCTGATGACATAGATTTCATTGCTGAGTGATATTGCATTGTACGTAAGTACCACAACTTCTTTATCCATTTTTCACTTTCTGCGATATTGAACTTGTACCGTAAACGAGGTTCTTGTAAACAGAGCCATCCCAAACTTTGGGGTGGCTGTGTCTTTTTGATTTTAATTTCCCTAAGCTATAGGACCATAAGTGGAAGTGCCCTAGGCTCTGTTGCTTTGTTTATAGATGTTTCAGGAAACACCATATACTTCTCCCCAGTGGCTGTTGGCAATTTACATCCCACCCATCAGCATAACAAGGCTCCCAGTTCTCCATGGCCTGTCCTGCCTTTCTGGATTTTACACTTTTTGCAGATCGCCCTTTTGACCAGGGGGAAGTGAGACTTCATTGTAGTGCAGATTTCCTTTGCAAGCTTGCTTGATGGCCTAAAAGTGCATATGCGTTTTTTCCTGAATATATTCAGGAAAAAACGCATATGCCCTTTTTGGCCAAGTGCATCATTGTCGACGTTCTGCCTCTTTTCCTATGCTTTAAATGCAATTCCAGTCTACCTCCTGAAACCGGTTTCCTGCAATTCTGCCCCGCTTTCAAGTCCTCTTGGCAGCCTTACTTCAGTATATTTTTGTACGATAGCTGTCATTTATAACTCTGCAGGTTTGTGAATTACAGTGCCCCTGAGCTCCTTTCTTCAACTGGCTTTCTTGTGAGCTGGCCGCAACACCGCAGGATTGCTTCAGGCCCTAATCTGGTTCCGGCACGGCACGCTGAGCCTTTGGTTAATTCCTCTTCCTGGTGGGAAATGAGAGTTAAATTTGCCTGTCCAGACACCTCCAGCTAATCTCTCATTGGTCCACCCTATTCCTGTTCATCTTCCGCAGAAATTGCAAACTGGGCCAAACAGGAGGTTAAAGGCACTGACTCTCCAAGTCGGGAGAGTGTTAGTAAAGCGTCTGGAATGTTGCCCCGAGTACCAGGGAACGAGAACTGAGACATATTGGAACACGTCTCCCGATCACATGGTTGATCATACTCTGGGTTCCACATGCCTGTTTTAGCTGAAGGAAGAATCCCTTAAACCTGGAGAGTTGAGACCCGTGGAATGGGTACCATGCAATATGACTTCAAAGGGTCTTCATTTGCTCACCGAACCTCTCCAATCCTATCACTGCTGCGTTTATGCCCCTGTACACACGCTTGATTCTCTTTCGGAGACATAGTGATCCATAGGTTTTAAGATACTTACTATTCAGGTACATTCTTAGGCGTTTAATATGGGGTGTTGAGTCCATTTCATTGAGCAAGGAGTAGCTCTTGTCTATTACATATTTGGCTTAAGGAACTTTATCTGTGCTCATTTCAATCTCTGGTTTTATGCAGCACCCCAACTCACCTTTCCCCTTAAGCAAGCATAAGTTGGATTTCTAAATTTGAGACCCTGTTCTGTTTTGTAATCCAGTTCCTGTGTAGCCATGTTTACATTCCGTGTATTTGTGATATCTTATGATGTTTATTTTTCTGTGTGACTTATTTCAGTTAGAATCATCATACCTGAATCCACTCATTATGCTACTACGGGCCTCATGACATAGATTTAATTGCTGAGTGATATTGCATTGTACGTAAGTACCACAACTCCTTTATCCATTTTTCACTTTCTGCGATATTGAACTTGTACCCTAAATGAGGTTCTTGTAAACAGAGCCGTCCCAAACTTTGGGTTGGCTGTGTCTTTTTGATTTTAATTTCCCTAAGGTCTAGGACCATAAGTGGAAGTGCCCTAGGCTGTGTTGCTTTGTTTTTTATATGTTTCAGGAAACACCATACACTTCTCCCGAGGGGCTGTTGGCAATTTACATCCCACCCATCAGCATAACAGGGCTCCCAGTTCTCCATGGACTGTCCTGCCTTTCTGGATTTTACACTTTATTCAGATGGCCCTTTTGACCGGGGGGAAGGGAGACTTCATTGTAGTGCAGATTTCCTTTGCAAGCTTGCTTGGTTGGCCAAAAAGGACATATGCGTTTTGTCCTGAATATATTCAGGAAAAAATTCATACGCCCTTTTTGGCCAAGTGCATCATTGTCGACGTTCTGCCTCTTTTCCTATGCTTTAAATGCAATTCCAGTCTACCTCCTGAAACCGGTTTCCTGCAATTCTGCCCCGCTTTCAAGTCCTCTTGGCAGCCTTACTTCAGTATATTTTTGGACGATTGCTGTCATTTATAACTCTGCAGGTTTGTGAATTACAGTGCCCCTGAGCTCCTTTCTTCAACTCGCTTTCTTGTGAGCTGGCCGCAACACCGCAGGATTGCTTCAGGCCCTAATCTTGTTCTGGAACAGCACGCTGAGCCTTTGGTTAATTCCTCTTCCTGGTGGGAAATGAGAGTTAAATTTGCCTGTCCAGACACCTCCAGCTAGTCTCTCATTGGTTCTCCCTATTCCTGTTCATCTTCCGCAGAAATTGCAAACTGGGCCAAACAGGAGGTTAAAGGCACTGACTCTCCAAGTCGGGAGAGTGTTAGTAAAGCGTCTGGAATGTTGCACCCGAGTACCAGTGTACGAGAACTGAGACATATTGGAACACGTCTCCCGATCACATGGTTGATCATACTCTGGGTTCCACATGCATGATTTAGCTGAAGGAAGAATCCCTTAAACCTGGAGAGTTGAGACCCGTGGAATGGGTACCATGCAATATGACTTCAAAGGGTCTTCATTTGCTCACCGAACCTCTCCAATCCTATCACTGCTGCGTTTATGCCCCTGTACACATGCTTGATTCTCTTTCGGAGACAGAGCGATCCATAGGTTTTAAGATACTTACTAGTCAGGTACATACTTAGGCGTTTAATATGGGGTGTTGAGTCCATTTCATTGAGCAAGGAGTAGCTCTTGTCTATTCCATATTTGGCTTAAGGAACTTTATCTGTGCTCATTTCAATCTCTGGTTTTATGCAGCACCCCAACTCACCTTTCCCCTTAAGCAAGCATAAGTTGATTTTCTAAATTTGAGACCCTGTTCTCTTTTGTAATCCAGTTCCTGTGTAGCCAAGTTTACATTCCGTGTATTAGTGATATCTTATGATGTTTCTTTTTCTGTGTGACATATTTCAGTTAGAATCATCATACCTGAATCCACTCATTATGCTGCTACGGGCCTGATGACATAGATTTCATTGCTGAGTGATATTGCATTGTACGTAAGTACCACAACTTCTTTATCCATTTTTCACTTTCTGCGATATTCAACTAGTCCCTTAAACGAGTTTCTTGTAAACAGAGCCGTCCCAAACTTCGGGGTGGCTGTGTCTTTTTGATTTTAATTTCCCTAAGCTATAGGACCATAAGTGGAAGTGCCCTAGGCTGTGTTGGTTTGTTTTTTAGATGATTCAGGAAACACCATACACTTCTCCCGAGTGGCTGTAGGCAATTTACATGCCGCCCATCAGCATAACAAGGCTCCCAGTTCTCCATGGCCTGTCCTGCCTTTCTGGATTTTACACTTTTTCCGGATGGCCCTTTTGACCGGGGGGCAGTGAGACTTCATTGTAGTGCAGATTTCCTTTGCAAGCTTGCTTGGTTGGCCAGAAAGGGCGTATGCGTTTTGTCCTGAATATATTCAGGAAAAAACGCATACGCCCTTTTTGGCCAAGTGCATCATTGTCGACGTTCTGCCTCTTTTCCTATGCTTTAAATGCAATTCCAGTCCACCTCCTGAAATCGGTTTCCTGCAATTCTGCCCCGCTTTCAAGTCCTCTTTGCAGCCTTACTTCAGTATATTTTTGGACGATAGCTGTCATTTATAACTCTGCAGGTTTGTGAATTACAGTGCCCCTGAGCTCCTTTCTTCAACTCGCTTTCTTGTGAGCCGGCCGCGACACCACAAGATTGCTTCAGGCCCTAATCTTGTTCTGGCACGGCACGCTGAGCCTTTGGTTAATTCCTCTTCCTGGTGGGAAATGAGAGTTAAATTTGCCCGTCCAGACACCTCCAGCTAGTCTCTCATTGGTTCTCCCTATTCCTGTTCATCTTCCGCAGAAATTGCAAACTGGGCCAAACAGGAGGTTAAAGGCACTGACTCTCCAAGTCGGGAGAGTGTTAGTAAAGCGTCTGGAATGTTGCACCCGAGTACCAGGGGACGAGAACTGAGACATATTGGAACACGTCTCCCGATCACACGGTTGATCATACTCTGGGTTCCACATGCATGATTTAGCTGAAGGAAGAATCCCTTAAACCTGGAGAGTTGAGACCCGTGGAATGGGTACCATGCAATATGACTTCAAAGGGTCTTCATTTGCTCACCGAACCTCTCCAATCCTATCACTGCTGCGTTTATGCCCCTGTACACACGCTTGATTCTCTTTCGGAGACAGAGCGATCCATAGGTTTTAAGATACTTACTAGTCAGGGACATTCTTAGGCGTTTAATATGGGGTGTTGAGTCCATTTCGTTGAGCAAGGAGTAGCTCTTGTCTATTCCATATTTGGCTTAAGGAACTTCATCTGTGCTCATTTCAATCTCTGGTTTTATGCAGCACCCCAACTCATCTTTCCCCTTAAGCAAGCATAAGTTGGTTTTCTAAATTTGAGACACTGTTCTCTTTTGTAATCCAGTTCCTGTGTAGCCAAGTTTACATTCCGTGTATTAGTGATATCTTATGATGTTTCTTTTTCTGTCTGACTTATTTCAGTTAGAATCATCATACCTGAATCCACTCATTATGCTGCTACGGGCCTGATGACATAGATTTCATTGCTGAGTGATATTGCATTGTACGTAAGTACCACAACTTCTTTATCCATTTTTCACTTTCTGCGAAATTGAACTTGTACCGTAAACGAGGTTCTTGTAAACAGAGCCGTCCCAAACTTTGGGGTGGCTGTGTCTTTTTGATTTTAATTTCCCTAAGGTATAGGACCATAAGTGGAAGTGCCCTAGGCTCTGTTGCTTTTTTTTTTATATGTTTCAGGAAACATCATACACTTCTCCCGAGTGGCTGTAGGCAATTTACATCCCGCCCTTCAGCATAAGAAGGATCCCAGTTCTCCATGGCCTGTCCTGCCTTTCTGGATTTTACACTTTTTTCAGATGGCCCTTTTGACCGGGGGGCAGTGAGACTTCATTGTAGTGCAGATTTCCTTTGCAAGCTTGCTTGATGGCCTAAAAGTGCATATGCGTTTTTTCCTGAATATATTCAGGAAAAAACGCATATGCCCTTTTTGGCCAAGTGCATCATTGTCGACGTTCTGCCTCTTTAAATGCAATTCCAGTCTACCTCCTGAAATTGGTTTCCTGCATTTCTGCCCTGCATTCAAGGACTCTTGGCAGCCTTACTTCGTATATTTTTGGGCGATAGCTGTCATTTATAACTGTGCAGGGTTGTGAATTACAGTGCCCCTGAGCTCCTTTCTTCAACTCGCTTTCTTGTGAGCTGGCCGCAACACCGCAGGATTGCTTCAGGCCCTAATCTGGTTCCGGCACGGCACGCTGATCCTTTGGTTAATTCCTCTTCCTGGTGGGAAATGAGAGTTAAATTTGCCCGTCCACACACCTCCAACTAGTCTCTCATTGGTTCTCCCTATTCCTGTTCATCTTCCGCAGAAATTGCAAACTGGGCCAAACAGGAGGTTAAAGGCACTGACCAAGTCGGGAGAGCGTTATTAAAGCGTCTGGAATGTTGCACCCGAGTACCAGGGGTCGAAAACTGAGACATATTTGAACATGTCTCCCGATCACACGGTTGATCATACTCTGGGTTCCACATGCATGTTTTAGCTGAAGGAAGAATCCCTTAAACCTGGAGAGTTGAGACCCGTGGAATGGGTACCATGCAATATGACTTCAAAGGGTCTTCATTTGCTCACCGAACCTCTCCAATCCTATCACTGCTGCTTTTATGCCCCTGTACACACGCTTGATTCTCTTTCAGAGACATACCAATCTATAGGTTTTAAGATACTTACTAGTCAGGTACATTCTTAGGCGTTTAATATGGGGTGTTGAGTCCATTTCGTTGAGCAAGGAGTAGCTCTTGTCTATTCCATATTTGGCTTAAGGAACTTTATCTGTGCTCATTTCAATCTCTGGTTTTATGCAGCACCCCAACTCACCTTTCCGCTTAAGCGAGCATGTTGGTTTTCTAAATTTGAGACCCTCTTCTGTTTTGTAATCCAGTTCCTGTGTAGCCAAGTTTACATTCCGTGTATTAGTGATATCTTATGATGTTTCTTTTTCTGTGTGACTTAGTTAGAATCATCATACCTGAATCCACTCATTATGCTGCTACGGGCCTGATGACATAGATTTCATTGCTGAGTGATATTGCATTGTACGTAAGTACCACAACTTCTTTATCCATTTTTCACTTTCTGCGATATTCAACTTGTACCGTAAACGAGGTTCTTGTAAACAGAGCCGTCCCAAATTTTGGGGTGGCTGTGTCTTTTTGATTTTAATTTCCCTAAGCTATAGGACCATAAGTGGAAGTGCCCTAGGCTCTGTTGCTTTGTTTTTTAGATGTTTCAGGAAACACCATACACTTCTCCTGAGTGGCTGTTGGCAATTTACATCCCGCCCATCAGCATAACAAGGCTCCCAGTTCTCCATGGCCTGTCCTGCCTTTCTGGATTTTACACTTTTTTCAGATGGCCCTTTTGACCGGGGGGAAGTGAGACTTCATTGTAGTGCAGATTTCCTTTGCAAGCTTGCTTGGTTGGCCAAAAAGGGCGTATGCGTGTTTTCCTGATTATATTCAGGAAAACACGCATACGCCCTTTTTGGCCAAGTGCATCATTGTCAACGTTCTGCCTCTTTTCCTATGCTTTAAATGCAATTCCAGTCTACCTCCTGAAATCGGGTTCCTGCAATTCTGCCCCACTTTCAAGTCCTCTTGGCAGCCTTACTTCAGTATATTTTTGGACGATAGCTGTCATTTATAACTCTGCAGGTTTGTGAATTACAGTGCCCCTGAGCTCCTTTCTTCAACTCGCTTTCTTGTGAGCTGGCCGCAACACCGCAGGATTGCTTCAGGCCCTAATCTGGTTCCGGCACGGCACGCTCAGCCTTTGGTTAATTCCTCTTCCTGGTGGGAAATGAGAGTTAAAATTGCCCATCCAGACACCTCCAGCTAGTCTCTCATTGGTTCTCCCTATTCCTGTTCATCTTCTGCAGAAATTGCAAACTGGGCCAAACAGGAAGTTAAAGGCACTGACTCTCCAAGTCAGGAGAGTGTTAGTAAAGTGTCTGGAATGTTGCACCCGAGTACCAGGGGAGGAGAACTGACATATTGGCACACGTCTCCAGATCACACGGTTGATCATACTCTGGGTTCCACATGCATGTTTTAGAT
>NW_026043880.1:0-68000 GCF_937001465.1 Orcinus orca
ATCAACTGTGTGATCGGGAGATGTGTTCAAATATGTCTCAGTTCCCGTCCCAGGGTTCTCGGGTGCAACATTCCAGATGCTTTACTAACACTCTCCCGACTTGGAGAGTCAGTGCCTTTAACCTCCTGTTTGGCCAAGTTTGCAATTTCTGTGGAAGATGAACAGGAATAGTGAGGACCAATGAGAGACTAGTTGGAGGTGTCTGGACAGGCAAATTTAACTCTCATTTCCCACCAGGAAGAGGAATTAACCAAAGGCTCAGCATCCCGTGCCAGAACCAGATTAGGGCCTGAAGCAATCCTGCGGTGTTGCTGCCAGCTCACAAGAAAGCGAGTTGAAGAAAGGAGCTCAGGGGCACTGTAATTCACAAACCTGCAGAGTTATAAATGACAGCTATCGTCCAAAAATATACTGAAGTAAGGCTGCCAAGAGGACTTGAAAGCGGGGCAGAATTGCAGGAAACCGATTTCAGGAGGTAGACTGGAATTGCATTTAAAGCATAGGAAAAGAGGCAGAACGTCCACAATGATGCACTTGAACAAAAAGGGCGTATGCGTTTTTTCCTGAATATATTCAGGAAAAAACGCATACACCCTTTTTGGCCAACCAAGCAAGCTTGCAACGGAAATCTGCACTACAATGAAGTCTCACTTCCCCCTGGTAAAAAGGGCCATCTGAAAAAAGTGTAAAATCCAGAAAGACAGTACAGGCCATGGAGAACTGGGAGCCTGGTTATGCTGATGAGTGGGATGTAAATTGCCAACAGCCACTCGGGAGAAGTGTATGGTGTTTCCTGAAACATCTAAAAAACAAAGCAACACAGCCTAGGGCACTTCCACTTATGGTGCTATAGCTTAGGGAAATTAAAATCAAAAAGACACAGCCACCCCAAAGTTTGGGATGGTTCTGTTTACAAGAACCTCGTTTACGGTACAAGTTCAATATCGCAGAGAGTGAAAAATGGATAAAGAAATTGTGCTACTTACGTACAATGCAATATCACTCAGCAATGAAATCTAAGGCATCAGGGCCATAGCAGCATAATGAGTGGATTCAGGTATGATGAGTCTAACTGAAATAAGTCACACAGAAAAAGAAACATCATAAGATATCACTAATACACGGAATGTAAACTTGGCTACACAGGAACTGGATTACAAAACAGAACAGGGTCTCAAATGTAGAAAACCAACTTATGCTTGCTTAAGGGGAAAGGTGAGTTGGGGTGCTGCATAAAACCAGAGATTGAAATGAGCACAGATAAAGTTCCTTAAGCCAAATATTAATAGACAAGAGCTACTCCTTGCTCAACGAAATGGGCTCAACACCCCATATTAAACGCCTAAGAATGTACCTGATTAGTAAGTATATTAAAACCTATGGATTGCTATGTCTCCGAAAGAGAATCAAGCGTGTGTACAGGGGCATAAACGCAGCAGTGATAGGATTGGAGAGGTTCGGTGAGCAAATGAAGACCCTTTGAAGTCATATTGCATGGAACCCATTCCACGGGTTTCAACTCTCCAGGTTTATGGGATTCTTCCTTCAGCTAAAACATGCATGTGGAACCCAGAATATGATGAACCATGTGATCGGGAGACGTGTTCCAATATGCCTCAGTTCTCGTCCCCTGGTACTCGGGTGCAACATTCCAGACGCTTTACTAACACTCTCCCGACTTTGAGAGTCAGTGCCTTTAACCTCCTGTTTGGCCCAGTTTGCAATTTCTGCGGACGATGAATAGGAATAGGGAGAACCAATGAGAGACTAGCTGGAGGTGTCTGGACGGGCAAATTTCACTCTCATTTCCCACCACGAAGAGGAATTAACCAAAGGCTCAGCATGCCGTGCCGGCACCAGATTAGGGGCTGAAGCAATCCTGCGGTGTTGTGGCCAGCTCACAAGAAAGCGAGTTGAAGAAAGGAGCTCAGGGGCACTGTAATTCACACACCTGCAGAGTTATAAATGGTAGCTATCGTCCAAAAATATGCTGAAGTTAGGCTGCCAAGAGGACTTGAAAGCGGGGCAGAATTGCAGGAAACCGATTTCAGGAGGTAGACTGGAATTGCATTTAAAGCATAGGAAAAGAGGCAGAACGTCCACAATGATGCACTTGGCCAAAAAGGGGGTATGCCTTTTTTCCTGAATATATTCAGGAAAAAACGCATACGCCCTTTTTGGCCAACCAAGCAAGCTTGCAAAGGAAATCTGCACTACACTACAATGAAGTCTCACTTCTCCCCGGTCAAAAGGGCCACCTGAAAAAAGTGTAAAATCCAGAAAGGCAGGACAGGCCATGGAGAACTGGGAGCCTTGTTATGCTGATGGGCGGGATGTAAATTGCCAACAGCCACTCGGGAGAAGTGTATGGTGCTTCCTGAAACATCTAAAAAACAAAGCAACAGAGCCTAGGGCACTTCCACTTATGGTCCTATAGCTTAGGGAAATTAAAATCAAAAAGACACAGCCACCCCAAAGTTTGGGACGGCTCTGTTTACAAGAACCTCGTTTATGGTACAAGTTCAATATCGCAGAAAGTGAAAAATGGATAAAGAAGTGGTGGTACTTACGTACAATGCAATATCACTCAGCAATGAAATCTATGTCATCAGGCCCGTAGCAGCATAATGAGTGGATTCAGGTATGATGATTCTAACTGAAATAAGTCACACAGAAAAAGAAACATCATAAGTTATCACTAATACACGGAATGTAAACTTGGCTACACAGGAACTGAATTTCAAAACAGAACATTGTCCCAAATTTAGAAAATCAACTTATGCTTGCTTAAGGGGAAAGGTGAGTTGGGGTGCTGCATAAAACCAGAGATTGAAATGAGCACAAATAAAGTTCCTTAAGCCAAATATGTAATAGACAAGAGCTACTCCTTGCTCAACGAAATGGACTCAAAACCCCATATTAAACGCCTAAGAATGTACATGACTAGAAATATCTTAAAATCTATGGATTGCTATGTCTCCGAAAGAGAATCAAGCATGTGTAGAGGGGCATAAACGCAGCAGTGATAGGATTGGAGAGGTTCGGTGAGCAAACGAAGACCCTTTGATGTCATATTGCATGGTACCCATTCCACGGGTCTCAACTCTCCAGGTTTAAGGGATTCTTCCTTCAGCTAAAACATGCATGTGGAACCCAGAGTATGATCAACCGTGTGATCGGGAGACGTGTTCAAATATGTCTCAGTTTTCCTCCCCTGGTACTTGGGTGCAACATTCCAGATGCTTTACTAACACTCTCCCGACTTGGAGAGTCATTGCCTTTAACCTCCTGTTTGGCCCAGTTTGCAAATTCCGTGGAAGATGAACAGGAATAGGGAGAACAAATGAGAGACTAGCTGGAGGCGTCTGGACGGGCAAATTTCACTCTCATTTCCCACCAGGAAGAGGAATTAAGCAAAGGCTCAGCGTGCCGTGCCGGAACCAGATTAGGGCCTGAAGCAATCCTGCGGTGTTGCGGCCAGCTCACAAGAAAGCGAGTTGAAGAAAGGAGCTCAGGGGCACTATAATTCACAAACCTGCAGAGTTATAAATGACAGCTATCGTCCAAAAATATACTGAAGTAAGGCTGCCAAGAGGACTTGAAAGCGGGGCAGAACTGCAGGAAACCGATTTCAGGAGGTAGACTGGATTTGCATTTAAAGCACAGGAAAAGAGGCAGAACGTCGACAATGATGCACTTGGCCAAAAAGGGCGTATGCTTTTTTTCCTGAATATATTCAGGAAAAAACGCATACGCCCTTTTTGGCCAACCAAGCAAGCTTGCAAAGGAAATCTGCACTACAATGAAGTCTCACTTCCCCCCAGTCAAAAGGGCCATCTGAAAAAAGTGTAAAATCCAGAAAGGCAGGACAGGCCATGGAGAACTGGGAGCCTTGTTATGCTGAAGGGCGGGATGTAAATTGCCAACAGCCACTCGGGAGAAGTGTATGGTGTTTCCTGGAACATCTAAAACAAAGCAAGAGAGCCTAGGGCACTTCCACTTATGGTCCTGTAGCTTAGGGAAATTAAAATCAAAAAGACACAGCCACCCCAATGTTTGGGACGGCTCTGTTTACAAGAACCTCGTTTACGGTACAAGTTCAATATCACAGAAAGTGAAAAATGGATAAAGAAGTTGTGGTACTTACGTACAATGCAATATCACTCAACAATGAAATCTATGTCATCAGGCCCTTAGCAGCATAGAGTGGATTCAGGTATGATGATTCTAACTGAAATAAGTCACACAGAATAAGAAACATCAAAAGATATCACTAATACACGGAATGTAAACTTGGCTACACAGGAACTGGATTACAAAACAGAACAGAGTCTCAAATTTAGAAAAACAACTTATGCTTGCTTAAGGGGAAAGGTGAGTTGGGGTGCCGCATAAAACCAGAGATTGAAATGAGCACAGATAAAGTTCCTTAAGCCAAATATGTAATAGAAAAGAGCTACTCCTTGCTCAACGAAATGGACTCAAAACCCCATATTAAACGTCTAATAATGTACCTGAGTAGTAAGTATCTTAAAACCTATGGATTGCTATGTCTCTGAAAGTGAATCAATCGTGATTACAGGGGTATAAACCCAGCAGTGATAGGATTGGAGACTTTTGGTGAGCAAATGAAGACCCTTTGAAGTCGTATTGTATGGTACCCATTACACGGGTCTCAACTCTCCAGGTTTAAGGGATTCTTCCTTCAGCTAAAACATGCATGTGGAACCCAGAGTATGATCAACCGTGTGATCGGGAGATGTGTTCCAATATGTCTCAGTTCTCGTCCCCTGGTACTCGGGTGCAACATTCCAGAAGTTTAACTAACACTCTCCCGACATGGAGAGTCAGTGCCTTTAACCTCCTGTTTGGCCCAGTTTGAAATTTCTATGGAGGATGAACAGGTATAGGGAGAACCAATGAGAGACTAGCCAGAGGTGTCTGGACGGGCAAATTTAACTCTCATTTCCCACCAGGAAGAGGAATTAACCAAAGGCTCAGCGTGCCATGCCGGAACCAGATTATGGCCTGAAGCAATCCTGCGGTGTTGCGGCCAGCTCACAAGAAAGCGAGTTGAAGAAAGGAGCTCAGGGGCACTGTAATTCACAAACCTGCAGAGTTATAAATGACAGCTATCATCCAAAAATATACTGAAGTAAGGCTGCCAAGAGGACTTGAAAGCGGGGCAGAATTGCACGAAACCGATTTCAGGAGGTAGACTGGAATTGCATTTAAAGCATAGGAAAAGAGGCAGAACGTCGACAATCATGCACTTGGCCAAAAAGGGCATATGCGTTTTTTCCTGAATATATTCAGGAAAAAACGCATACGCCCTTTTTGGCCAACCAAGCAAGCTTGCAAAGGAAATCTGCACTACAATGAAGTCTCACTTCCCCCGGGTCAAAAGGGACATCTGAAAAAAGTGTAAAATCCAGAAAGGCAGGACAGGCCATGGAGAACTGGGAGCCTTGTTATGCTGATGGGCGGGATGTAAATTGCCAACAGCCAGTCGGGAGAAGTGTATGGTGTTTCCAGAAACATCTATAAAACAAAGCAACAGAGCCTAGGGCACTTCCACTTATGTTCCTACAGCTTATGGAAATTAAAATCAAAAAGACACAGCCACCCCAAAGTTTGGGATGGCTGTGTTTACAAGAACCTCGTTTACGGTACATAATCAATATCGCAGAAAGTGAAAAATGGATAAAGAAGTTGTGGTACTTACGTACAATGCAATATCACTCAGCAATGAAATCTATGTCATCAGGCCCGTAGCAGCATAATGAGTGGATTCAGCTATGATGATTCTAACTGAAATAAGTCACACAGAAAAAGAAACATCATAAGATATCAGTAATACATGGAATGTAAACTTGGCTACACAGGAACTGAATTTTAAAACAGAACATGGTCCCAAATTTAGAAAATCAACTTATGCTTGCTTAAGGGGAAAGGTGAGTTGGGGTGCTGCATAAAATCAGAGATTGAAATGAGCACAGATAAAGTTCCTTAAGCCAAATATGTAATAGACAAGAGCTACTCCTTACTCAACGAAATGGACTCAAAACCCCATATTAAACGCCTAAGAATGTACCTGACTAGTAATATCTTAAAATCTATGGATTGCTATGTCTCCGAAAGAGAATCAAGCATGTGTAGAGGGGCATAAACGCAGCCGTGATAGGATTGGAGAGGTTCGGTGAGCAAATGAAGACCCTTTGAAGTCATATTGCATGGTACCCATTCCACGGGTCTCAACTCTCAAGGTTTAAGGGATTCTTCCTTCAGCTAAAACATGCATGTGGAACCCAGAGTTTATCAACCGTGTGATCGGGAGATGTGTTCAAATATGTCTCAGTTCTCGTCGCCTGGTACTCGGGTGCAAAATTCCAGACGCTTTACTAACACTCTCCCGACTTGGAGAGTCAGTGCCTTTAACCTGCTGTTTGACTCAGTTTGCAATTTCTGTGGAAGATGAACAGGAATAGGGAGAACCAATGAGAGACTAGCTGGAGGTGTCTGGACGGACAAATTTAACTCTCATTTCCCACCAGGAAGACGAATTAACCAAAGGCTCAGCATGCCGTGCCAGAACCAGATTAGGGCCTGAAGCAATCCTGCGGTGTTGCGGCCAGCTCACAAGAAAGCGAGTTGAAGAAAGGAGCTCAGGGGCACTGTAATTCACAACCCTGCACAGTTATAAATGACAGCTATCGTCCAAAAATATACGAAGTAAGGCTGCCAAGAGTCCTTGAATGCGGGGCAGAAATGCAGGAAACCAATTTCAGGAGGTAGACTGGAATTGCATTTAAAGCATAGGAAAAGAGGCAGAACGTCGACAATGAGGCACTTGGCCAAAAAGGGCATATGCGTTTTTTCCTGAATATATTCAGGAAAAAACGCATATGCACTTTTAGGCCATCAAGCAAGCTTGCAAAGGAAATCTGCACTACAATGAAGTCTCACTTCCCCCTGGTCAAAAGGGCGATCTGCAAAAAGTGTAAAATCCAGAAAGGCAGGACAGGCCATGGAGAACTGGGAGCCTTGTTATGCTGATGGGCGGGATGTAAATTGCCAACAGCCACTGGGGAGAAGTGTATGGTGTTTCCTGAAACATCTATAAACAAAGCAACAGAGCCTAGGGCACTTCCACTTATGGTCCTATAGCTTAGGGAAATTAAAATCAAAAAGACACAGCCACCCCAAATTTTGGGACGGCTCTGTTTACAAGAAACTCGTTTACGGTACAAGTTCAATATCACAGAAAGTGAAAAATGGATAAAGAAGTTGTGGTACTTACGTACAATGCAATATCACTCAGCAATGAAATCTATGTCATCAGGCCAATAGCAGCATAATGAGTGGATTCAGCTATGATGATCCTAACTGAAACAAGTCACACAGAAAAGGAAACATCATAAGATATCACTAATACACGGAATGTAAACTTGGCTACACAGGAACTGGATTACAAAGAAGAACAGTGTCTCAAATGTAGAAAACCAACATATGCTTGCTTAAGGGGAAAGGTGAGTTGGGGTGCTGCATAAAACGGGAGATTGAAATGAGCACAGATAAAGTTCCTTAAGCCAAATATGTAATAGACAAGAGCTACTCCTTGCTCAACAAAATGGACTCAACACCCCATATTAAACGACTAAGAATGTACCTGACTAGTAAGTATCTTAAAACCTATGGATTGCTATGTCTCCGAAAGAGAATCAAGCGTGTGTACAGGGGCATAAACACAGCAGTGATAGGATTGGAGAGGTTCGGTGAGCAAATGAAGACCCTTTGAAGTCATATTGCATGGTACCCATTCCACGTGTCTCAACTCTCCAGGTTTAAGGGATTCTTCCTTCAGCTAAAACATGCATGTGGAACCCAGAGTATGATCTACCGTGTGATCGGGAGACGTGTTCAAATATGTCTCAGTTTTCCTCCCCTGGTACTCGGGTGCAACATTCCAGATGCTTTACTAACACTCTCCCAACTTGGAGACTCAGTGCCTTAAACCTCTTGATTGGCCCAGTTTGCAATTTCTGTGGAAGATGAACAGGAACAGGGAGAACCAGTTAGAGACTAGCTGGAGGTGTCTGGACGGGCAAATTGAACTCTCATTTCCCACCAGGAAGAGGAATTAACCAAAGGCTCAGCCTGCCATGCCGGAACAAGATTAGGGCCTAAAATAATCCTGCGGTGTTGCGGCCAGCTCACAAGAAAGCAAGTTGAAGAAAGGAGCTCAGGGGCACTGTAATTCACAAACCTGCAGAGTTATAAATGACAGCTATCGTCCAAAAATATACTGAAGTAAGGCTGCCAAGAGGACTGGAAAGCGGGGCAGAATTGCAGGAAACCGATTTCAGGAGGTAGACTGGAATTGCATTTAAAGCATAGGAAAAGAGGCAGAACGTCGACAATGATGCACTTGGCCAAAAAGGGCGTATGCGTTTTTTCTGAATATATTCAGGGAAAAAAGCATACGCCCTTTTTGACCAACCAAGCAAGCTTGCAAAGGAAATCTGCACTACAATGAAGTCTTACTTCCCCCCAGTCAAAAGGGCCATCTGAAAAAAGTGTAAAATCCAGAAAGGCAGGACAGGCCATGGAGAACTGGGAGCCTTGTTATGCTGATGGGCGGGATGTAAATTGCCAACAGCCACTCGGGAGAAGTGTATGGTGTTTCCTGGAACATCTAAAACAAAGCAACAGAGCCTAGGGCACTTCCACTTATGGTCCTGTAGCTTAGCGAAATTAAAATCAAAAAGACACAGCCACCCCAATGTTTGGGACGGCTCTGTTTACAAGAACCTCATTTACGGGACAAGTTCAATATCACAGAAAGTGAAAAATGGATAAAGAAGTTGTGGTACTTACGTACAATGCAATATCACTCAGCAATGAAATCTATGTCATCAGGCCCATAGCAGCATAATGAGTGGATTCAGGTATGATGATTCTAACTGAAATAAGTCACACAGAAAAAGAAACATCATAAGATATCACTAATACACGGAATGTAAACTTGCTACACAGGAACTGAATTACAAAACAGAATAAGGTCTCAAATTTAGAAAACCAACTTATGCTTGCTTAAGGGGAAAGGTGAGTTGGGGTGCTGCATAAAACCAGAGATTGAAATGAGCACAGATAAAGTTCCTTAAGCCAAATATGGAATAAACAAGAGCTACACCTTGCTCAACGAAATGGACTCAACACCCCATATTAAACGCCTGAGAATGTACCTGACTAGTAAGTATCTTAAAAGCTATGGATTGCTATGTCTCCGAAAGAGAATCAAGCGTGTGTACAGGGGCATAAACGCAGCAGTGATAGGATTGGAGAGGTTCGGTGAGAAAATGAAGACCCTTTGAAGTCATATTGCATGGTACCCATTCCACGGGTCTCAACTCTCCAGGTTTAAGGGATTCTTCCTTCAGCTAAAACATGCATGTGGAACCCACAGTATGATCAACCGTGTGATCGGGAGACGTGTTCCAATGTCTCAGTTCTCATCCCCTGGTACTTGGGTGCAACATTCCAGACGCTTTACTAACACTCTCCCGACTTGGAGAGTCAGTGCCTTTAAACTCCTGTTTTGCGCAGTTTGCAATTTCTGCGGAAGATGAACAGGAATAGGGAGAACCAATGAGAGACTAGCTGGAGGTTTCTGGACGGGCAAATTTAACTCTCATTTCCCAAGAGGAAGAGGAATTAAGCAAAAGCTCAGCGTGCCGTGCCGGAACCAGATTAGGGCCTGAAGCAATCCTGTGGTGTTGCAGCCAGCTCACAAGAAAGCGAGTTGAAGAAAGGAGCTCAGGGGCACTGTAATTCACAAACCTGCAGAGTTATAAATGACAGCTATCGTCCAAAAATATACTGAAGTAAGGCTGCCAAGAGGACTTGAAAGCGGGGCAGAATTGCAGGAAACCGATTTCAGGAGGTAGACTGGAATTGCATTTAAAGCATAGGAAAAGAGGCAGAACATCGACAATGATGCACTTGGCCAAAAAGGGCGTATGCGTTTTTTCCTGAATATATTCAGGAAAATACGCATACGCCCTTTTTGGCCAACCAAGCAAGCTTGCAAAGGAAATCTGCACTACAATGAAGTCTCACTTCCCCCCGGTCAAAAGGACCACTGAAAAAAGTGTAAAATCCAGAAAGGCAGGACAGGCCATGGAGAACTGGGAGCCTTGTTATGATGATGGGCGGGATGTATATTGCCAACAGCCACTCAGTAGAAGTGTATGGTGTTTCCTGAAACATCTAAAAAACAAAGCAACAGAGCCTAGGGCACTTCCACTTATGGTTCTATAGCTTAGGGAAATTAAAATCAAAAAGACACAGCCACCCCAAAGTTTGGGACGGCTCTGTTTACAAGAACCGCGTTTATGGTACAAGTTCAATATCGCAGAAAGCGAAAAATGGATAAAGAAGGTGTGGTACTTACGTACAATTCAATATCACTCAGCAATGAAATCTATGTCATCAGGCCCGTAGCAGCATAATGAGTGGATTCAGGTATGATGATTCTAACTGAAATAAGTCACACAGAAAAAGAAACATCATAAGATATCACTAATACACGGAATGTAAACTTGGCTACACAGGAACTGGATTACAAAACAGAACAGGGTCTCAAATTTAGAAAACCAACTTATGCTTGCTTAAGGGGAAAGGTGAGTTGGAGTGCTGCATAAAACCAGAGGTTGAAATGAGCACAGATAAAGTTCCTTAAGCCAAATATGTAATAGACCAGAGCTACTCCTTCCTCAACGAAATGGTCTCAACACCCCATATTAAATGCCTAAGAATGTACCTGACTAGTAAGTATCTTAAAACCTATGGATCGCTATGTCTCCGAAAGAGAATCAAGCGTGTGTACAGGGGCATAAACGCAGCAGTGATAGGATTGGAGAGGTTCGGTGAGCAAATGAAGATGCTTTGAAGTCATATTGCATGGTACCCATTCCACGGGTCTCAACTCTCCAGGTTTAAGGGATTCTTCCTTCAGCTAAATCATGCATGTGGAACCCAGAGTATGATCAACCGTGTGATCGGGAGACGTGTTCCAATATGTCTCAGGACTCGTCCCCTGGTACTCGGGTGCAACATTCCAGACGCTTTACTAACACTCTCCCGACTGGGAGAGTCAGTGCCTTTAACCTCCTGTTTGGCCCAGTTTGCAATTTCTGCGGCAGATGAACAGGAATAGGGAGAACCAATGAGAGACTAGCTGGAGGTGTCTGGACGGGCAAATTTAACTCTCATTTCCCACCAGTTAGAGGAATTAACCAAAGGCTCAGCGTGCCGTGCCGGAACCAGATTAGGGCCTGAAGCAATCCTGCGGTGTTGCGGCCAGCTCACAAGAAAGCGAGTTGAAGAAAGGAGCTCAGGGGCACTGTAATTCACAAACCTGCAGAGTTATAAATGACAGCTATCGTCCAAAAATATACTGAAGTAAGGCTGCCAAGAGGACTTGAAAGTGGGGCAAAATTGCAGGAAACCGATTTCAGGAGGTAGACTGGAATTGCACTTAAAGCATAGGAAAAGAGGCAGAACGTCGACAATGATGCACTTGGCCAAAAAGGGCGTATGCGTTTTTTCCTGAATATATTCAGGAAAAAACGCATACGCAGTTTTTGGCCAACCAAGCAAGCTTGCAAAGGAAATCTGCACTACAATGAAGTCTCACTTCCCCCCGGTCAAAAGGACCACTGAAAAAAGTGTAAAATCCAGAAAGGCAGGACAGGCCATGGAGAACTGGGAGACTTGTTATGCTGATGGGCGGGATGTATATTGCCAACAGCCACTTGGGAGAAGTGTATGGTGTGTTTCCTGAAACATCTAAAAAACAAAGCAACAGAGCCTAGGGCACTTCCACTTATGGCCCTATAGCTTAGGGAAATTAAAATCAAAAAGACACAGCCACCCCAACGTTTGGGACGGCTCTGTTTACAAGAAACTCGTTTACGGTACAAGTTCAATATCACAGAAAGTGAAAAATGGATAAAGAAGTTGTGGTACTTACGTACAATGCAATATCACTCAGCAATGAAATCTATGTCATCAGGCCCATAGCAGCATAATGAGTGGATTCAGGTATGATGATTCTAACTGAAATAAGTCACACAGAAAAAGAAACATCATAAGATATCACTAATACACGGAATGTAAACTTGGCTACACAGGAACTGGATTACAAAACAGAACAGTGTCTCAAATTTAGAAAACCAACTTATGCTTGCTTAAGGGGAAAGGTGAGTTGGGGTGCTGCATAAAACCAGAGATTGAAATGAGCACAGATAAAGTTCCTTAAGCCAAATATGGAATAGACAAGAGCTACTCCTTGCTCAACGAAATGGACTCAACACCCCATATTAAACGCCTAAGAATGTACCTGACTAGTAAGTATCTTAAAACCTATGGATCGCTATGTCTCCGAAAGAGAATCAAGCGTGTGTACAGGGGCATAAACGCAGCAGTGATAGGATTGGAGAGGTTCGGTGAGAAAATGAAGACCCTTTGAACTCATATTGCATGGTACCCATTCCACGGGTCTCAACTCTCCAGGTTTAAGGGATTCTTCCTTCAGCTAAATCATGCATGTGGAACCCAGAGTATGATCAACCGTGTGATCGGGAGCTGTGTTCCAATATGTCTCAGGACTCGTCCCCTTGTACTTGGGTGCAACATTCCAGACGCTTTACTAACACTCTCCCGACTGGGAGAGTCAGTGCCTTTAAACTCCTGTTTGGCCCAGTTTGCAATTTCTGCGGCAGATGAACAGGAATAGGGAGAACCAATGAGAGACTAGCTGGAGGTGTCTGGACGGGCAAATTTAACTCTCATTTCCCACCAGGAAGAGGAATTATCCAAAGGCTCAGCGTGCCGTGCCGGAACCATATTAGGGCCTGAAGCAATCCTGCGGTGTTGCGGCCAGCTCACAAGAAAGCGAGTTGAAGAAACGAGCTCAGGGGCACTGTAATTCAAAAACCTGCAGAGTTATAAATGACAGCTATCGTCCAAAAATATACTGAAGTAAGGCTGCCAAGAAGACTTGAAAGTGGGGCAAAATTGCAGGAAACCGATTTCAGGAGGTAGACAGGAATTGCACTTAAAGCATAGGAAAAGAGGCAGAACGTCGACAATGATGCACTTTGCCAAAAAGGGCGTATGCGTTTTTTCCTGAATATATTCAGGAAAAAACGCATACGCACTTTTTGGCCAACCAAGCAAGCTTGCAAAGGAAATCTGCACTACAATGAAGTCTCACTTCCCCCCGGTCAAAAGGACCACTGAAAAAAGTGTATAATCCAGAAAGGCAGGACAGGCCATGGAGAACTTGGAGCCTTGTTATGCTGATGGGCGGGATGTATATTGCGAACAGCCACTTGGGAGAAGTGTATGGTGTTTCCTGAAACATCTAAAAAACAAAGCAACAGAGCCTAGGGCACTTCCACTTATGGCCCTATAGCTTAGGGAAATTAAAATCAAAAAGACACAGCCACCCCAACGTTTGGGACGGCTCTGTTTACAAGAAACTCGTTTACGGGACAAGTTCAATATCACAGAAAGTGAAAAATGGATAAAGAAGTTGTGGTATTTACGTACAATGCAATATCACTCAGCAATGAAATCTATGTCATCAGGCCCGTAGCAGCATAATGAGTGGATTCAGGTATGATGATTCTAACTGAAATAAGTCACACAGAAAAAGAAACATCATAAGATATCACTAATACACGGAATGTAAACTTGGCTACACAGGAACTGGATTACAAAAGAGAACAGGGTCTCCAATTTAGAAAACCAACTTATGATTGCTTAAGGCGAAAGGTGAGTTGGGGTGCTGCATAAAACCAGAGATTGAAATGAGCACAGATAAAGTTCCTTAAGCCAAATATGGAATAGACAAGAGCTACTCCTTGCTCAACGAAATGGACTCAACACCCCATATTAAAAGCCTAAGAATGTACCTGACTAGTAAGTATCTTAAAACCTATGAATTGCTATGTCTCCGAAAGAGAATCAAGCGTGTGTACAGGGGCATAAATGCAGCAATGATAGGATTGGAGACATTCGGTGAGCAAATGAAAACCCTTTGAAATCATATTGCATGGTACCCATTCCACGGGTCTCAACTCTCCAGGTTTAAGGGATTCTTCCTTCAGCTAAATCATGCATGTGGAACCCAGAGTATGATAAACCATGTGATCGGGAGATGTGTTCCAATATGTCTCAGGACTCGTCCCCTGGTACTCGGGTGCAACATTCCAGACGCTTTACTAACACTCTCCCGACTTGGAGAGTCAGTGCCTTTAACCTCCTGTTTGGCCCAGTTTGCAATTTCGGCGGCAGATGAACAGGAATAGGGAGAACCAATGAGAGACTAGCTGGAGGTGTCTGGACGGGCAAATTTAACTCTCATTTCCCACCAGGAAGAGGAATTAACCAAAGGCTCAGCGTGCCGTGCCGGAACAAGATTAGGGCCTGAAGCAATCCTGCAGTGTTGCAGCCAGCTCACAAGAAAGCGAGTTGAAGAAAGGAGCTCAGGGGCACTGTAATTCACAAACCTGCAGAGTTATAAATGACAGCTATCGTCCAAAAATATACTGAAGTAAGGCTGCCAAGAGGACGTGAAAGCGTGGCAGAATTGCAGGAAACCGATTTCAGGAGGTACACTGGAATTGCATTTAAAGCATAGGAAAAGAGGCAAAACGTCGACAATGATGCACTTGGCCAAAAAGGGCGTATGCGTTTTTTCCTGAATATATTCAGGAAAAAACGCATACGCACTTTTTGGCCAACCAAGCAAGCTTGCAAAGGAAATCTGCACTACAATGAAGTCTCACTTCCCCCCGGTCAAAAGGGCCATCTGAAAAAAGTGTAAAATCCAGAAAGGCAGGACAGGCCATGGAGAACTGGGAGCCTTGTTATGCTGATGGGCGGGATGTATATTGCCAACAGCCACTCAGGGGAAGTGTATGGTGTTTCCTGAAACATCTAAAAAACAAAGCAACAGAGCCTAGGGCACTTCCACTTATGGCCCTATAGCTTAGCGAAATTAAAATCAAAAAGACACAGCCACCCCAACGTTTGGGACGGCTCTGTTTACAAGAAACTCGTTTACGGGACAAGTTCAATATCACAGAAAGTGAAAAATGGATAAAGAAGTTGTGGTACTTACGTACAATGAAATATCACTCAGCAATGAAATCTATGTCATCAGGCCCGTAGCAGCATAATGAGTGGATTCAGTTATGATGATTCTAACTTAAATAAGTCACACAGAAAAAGAAACATCATAAGATATCACTAATACACGGAATGTAACCTTGGCTACACAGGAACTGGATTACAAAAGAGAACAGGGTCTCAAATTTAGAAAACCAACTTATGCTTGCTTAAGGCGAAAGGTGAGTTGGGGTGCTGCATAAAACCAGAGATTGAAACGAGCACAGATAAAGTTCCTTAAGCCAAATATGTAATAGACAAGAGCTACTCCTTGCTCAACGAAATGGACTCAACACCCCATATTAAACGCCTAAGAATGTACCTGACTAGTAAGTATCTTAAATCCTATGGATCGCTATGTCTCCGAAAGAGAATCAAGCGTGTGTACAGGGGTATAAACGCAGCAGTGATAGGATTGGAGAGGTTTGGTGAGAAAATGAAGACCCTTTGAAGTCATATTGCATGGTACCCATTCCACGTGTCTCAACTCTCCAGGTTTAAGGGATTCTTCCTTCAGCTAAAACATGCATGTGGAACCCAGAGTATGATCAACCGTGTGATCGGGAGACGTGTTCCAACATGTCTCAGTTCTCGTCCCCTGGTACTCGGGTGCAACATTCCAGACGCTTTACTAACACTCTCCCGACTTGGAGAGTCAGTGCCTTTAACCTCCTGTTTGGCCCAGTTTGCAATTTCTGCGGAAGATGAACAGGAATAGGGAGAACCAATGAGAGACTAGCTGGAGGTGTCTGGACGGGCAAATTTAACTCTCATTTCCCACCAGGAAGAGGAATTATCCAAAGGCTCAGCGTGCCGTGCCGGAACCAGATTAGGGCCTGAAGCAATCCTGCGGTGTTGCAGCCAGCTCACAAGAAAGCGAGTTGAAGAAAAGAGCTCAGGGACACTGTAATTCACAAACCTGCAGAGTTATAAATGACAGCTATCGTCCAAAAATATACTGAAGTAAGGCTGCCAAGAGGACTTGAAAGCGGGGCAGAACTGCAGGAAACCAATTTCAGGAGGTACACTGGAATTGCATTTAAAGCATAGGAAAAGAGGCAGAACGTCGACAATGATGCACTTGGCCAAAAAGGGCGTATGCGTTTTTTCCTGAATATATTCAGGAAAAAACGCATACGCCCTTTTTGGCCAACCAAGCAAGCTTGCAAAGGAAATCTGCACTACAATGAAGTCTCACTTCCCCCCCGTCAAAAGGGCCATCTGAAAAAAGTGTAAACTCCAGAAAGGCAGGACAGGCCATGGAGAACTTGTTATGCTGATGGGTGGGATGTAAATTGCCAACAGCCACTCAGGAGAAGTGTATGGTGTTTCCTGAAACATCTAAAAAACAAATCAACAGAGCCTAGGGCTGTTCCACTTATGGTCCTATAGCTTAGGGAAATTAAAATCAAAAAGACACAGCCACCTCAAAATTTGGGATGGCTCTGTTTACAAGAACCTCGTTTACGGTACAAGTTCAATATCGCAGAAAGTGAAAAATGGATAAAGAAGTTGTGGTACTTACGTACAATGCAATATCAATCAGCAATGAAATCTATGTCATCAGGCCTGTAAAGCATAGAGTGGATTCAGGTATGATGATTCTAACTGAAATAAGTCACACAGAAAAAGAAACATCATAAGATAACACTAATACACGGAGTGTAAACTTTGCTACACAGGAACTGGATTACAAAACAGAACAGGGTCTCAAATTTAGAAAACCAACTTATGCTTGCTTAAGGGGAAAGGTGAGTTGGGGTGCTGCATAAAACCAGAGATTGAAATGAGCACAGATAAAGTTCCTTAAGCCAAATATGTAATAGAGAAGGGCTACTCCTTGCTCAACGAAATGGACTCAAAACCCCTTATTAAACGCCTAATAATGTACCTGACTAGTAAGTATCTTAAAACTTATGGATTGCTATGTCTCTGAAAGAGAATCAAGCGTGAGTACAGGGACATAAACGCAGCAGTGATAGGACTGGAGAGGTTCGGTGAGCAAATGAAGACCCTTTGAAGTCATATTGCATGGTACCCATTCCACGGGTCTCAACTCTCCAAGTTTAAGGGTTTGTTCCTTCAGCTAAAAAATGCATGTGGAACACAGAGTGTGATCAACCGTGTGATCGGAAGATGTGTTCTAATATGTCTCAGTTCTCATCCCCTGGTACTCGGGTGCAAAATTGCAGACGCTTTACTAATATTCTCCCGACTTGGAGAGACAGTGCCTTTAACCTCCTGTTTGGCCCAGTTTGCAATTTCTGCGGAAGATGAACAGGAATAGGGAGAACCAATGAGAGACTAGCTGGAGGTGTCTGGACGGGCAAATTTAACTCTCATTTCCCACCAGGAAGAGGAATTAACCAAAGGCTCAGCGCGCCGTGCCAGAACCAGATTAGGGCCTGAAGCAATCCTGCGGTGTTGCAGCCAGCTCACAAGAAAGCGAGTTGAAGAAAGGAGCTCAGGGGCACTGTAATTCACAAACCTGCAGAATTATAAATGACAGCTATCGTACAAAAATCTACTGAAGTAAGGCTGCCAAGAGGGCTTGAAACCGGGGTAGAATTGCAGGAAACCGATTTCAGGTGGTAGACTTGATTTGCATTTAAAGCATAGGAAAAGAGGCAGAACGTCGACAATGATGCACTTGGCCAAAAAGCGCGTATGCTTTTTTTCCTGAATATATTCAGGAAAAAAAGCATACGCCCTTTTAGGCCAACCAAGCAAGCTTGCAAAGGAAATCTGCACTACAATGAAGTCTCACTTCCCCCCGGTAAAAAGGGCCATCTGAAAAAAGTGTAAAATCCAGAAAGGCAGGACAGGCCATGGAGAACTGGGAGCCTTGTTATGCTGATGGGCGGGATGTAAATTGCCAACAGCCACTCAGGAGAAGTGTATGGTGTTTCTTGGAACATCTAAAACAAAGCAACAGAGCCTAGGGCACTTCCACTTATGGTCCTATAGCTTAGGGAAATTAAAATAAAAAAGACACAGCCACCCCAAAGTTTGGGACGGCTCTGTTTACAAGAACCTCGTTTACGGTACAAGTTCAATTTCACAGAAAGCGAAAAATGGATAAAGAAGTTGTGGTACTTACGTACAATGCAATATCACTCAGCAATGAAATCTATGTCATCAGGCCCGTAGCAGCATAATGAGTGGATTCAGGTATGATGATTCTAACTGAAATAAGTCACACAGAAAAAGAAACATCATAAGATATCACTAATACACGGAATGTAAACTTGGCTACACAGGAACTGGATTACAAAAGAGAACAGGGTCTCAAATTTAGAAAACCAACTTATGCTTGCTTAAGGCGAAAGGTGAGTTGGGGTGCTGCATAAAACCAGAGATTGAAATGAGCACAGATAAAGTTCCTTAAGCCAAATATGGAATAGACAAGAGCTACTCCTTGCTCAACGAAATGGACTCAACACCCCATATTAAACGCCTAAGAATGTACCTGACTAGTAAGTATCTTAAAACCTATGGATCGCTATGTCTCCGAAAGAGAATCAAGCGTGTGTACAGGGGCATAAACGCAGCAGTGATAGGATTGGAGAGGTTCGGTGAGCAAATGAAGACGCTTTGAAGTCATATTGAATGGTACCCATTCCACGGGTCTCAACTCTCCAGGTTTAAGGGATTCTTCCTTCAGCTAAATCATGCATGTGGAACCCGGAGTATGATCAACCGTGTGATCGGGAGACGTGTTCCAATATGTCTCCATTCTCGTCCCCTGGTACTCGGGTGCAACATTCCAGACGCTTTACTAACACTCTCCCGACTTGGATAGTCAGTGCCTTTAACCTCCTGTTTGGCCCAGTTTGCAATTTCTGCGGAAGATGAACAGGAATAGGGAGAACCAATGAGAGACTAGCTGGAGGTGTATGGACGGGCAATTTAACTCTCATTTCCCACCAGGAAGAGGAATTAACCAAAGGCTCAGCGTGCCGTGCCAGAACATGATTAGGGCCTGAAGCAATCCTGCGGTGTTGCGGCCGGCTCAAAAGAAAGCGAGTTGAAGAAAGGAGCTCAGGGGCACTGTAATTCACAAACCTGCAGAGTTATAAATGACAGCTATCGTCCAAAAATATACTGAAGTAAGGCTGACAAGAGGACTTCAAAGCGGGGCAGAATTGCAGGAAACCGATTTCAGGAGGTAGACTGGAATTGCATTTAAAGCATAGGAAAAGAGGCAGAACGTCGACAATGATGCACTTGGCCAAAAAGGACGTATGCGTTTTTTCCTGAATATATTCAGGAAAAAACGCATATGCACTTTTTGGCCAACCAAGCAAGCTTGCAAAGGAAATCTGCACTATAATGAAGTCTCACTTCCCCACGGTCAAAAGGGCCATCTGAAGAAAGTGTAAAATCCAGAAAGGCAGGACAGGCCATGGAGAACTGGGAGCGTTGTTATGCTGATGGGCGGGATGTAAATTGCCAACAGCCACTGGGGAGAAGTGTATGGTGTTTCCTGAAACATCTAAAAAACAAAGCAACAGAGCCTAGGTCAATTCCACTTATGGTCCTATAGCTTAGGGAAATTAAAATCAAAAAGACACAGCCACCCCAAAATTTGGGACGGCTCTGTTTACAAGAACCTCCTTTATGGTACAAGTTCAATTTCGTAGAAAGTGAAAAGTGGATAAAGAAGTTGTGGTACTTACGTACAATTCAATATCACACAGCAATGAAATCTATGTCATCATGCCCGTAGCAGCATAATGAGTGGATTCAGGTATGATGATTCTAACTGAAATAAGTCACAGAGAAAAAGAAACGTCATAAGATATCACTAATACACGGAATGTAAACTTGGCTACACAGGCACTGAATTACAAAACAGAACAGTGTCTCAAATTTAGAAAACCAACTTATGCTTGCTTAAGGGGAAAGGTGAGTTGGGGTGCTGCATAAAACCAGAGATTGAAATGAGCACAGATAAAGTTCCTTAAGCCAAATATGTAATAGACAAGAGCTACTCCTTGCTCAACGAAATGGACTCAACACCCCATATTAAACCCCTAAGAATGTACCTGACTAGTAAGTATCTTAAAACCTATGGATTGCTATGTCTCCGAAAGAGAATCAAGCGTGTGTACCGGGGCATAAACGCAGCAGTGATAGGATTGGAGAGGTTTGGTGAGCAAATGAAGACCCTTTGAAGTCACATTGCATGGTACCCATTCCACGGGTCTCAACTCTCCAGGTTTAAGGGATTCTTCCTTCAGCTAAAACATGCATGTGGATCCCAGAGTATGATCAACGGTGTGAGTGGGAGACGTTTTCAAATATGTCTCAGTTCTCGTACCCTGGGACTCGGGTGCAACATTCCAGACGCTTTATTAACACTCTCCCGACTTGGAGAGTCAGTGCCTTTAACCTCCTGTATGGCACAGTTTGCAATTTCTGCGGAAGATGAACAGGAATAGGGAGAACCAATGAGAGACTAGCTGGAGGTGTCTGGACGGGCGAAAATAACTCTCATTTCCCACCAGGAAGAGGAATTAACCAAAGGCTCAGCATACCGTGCCGGAACCAGATTAGGGCCTAAAGCAATCCTGCGGTGTTGCGGCCAGCTCACAAGAAAGCGAGTTGAAGAAAGGATCTCAGGGGCACTGTAATTCACAAACCTGCAGAGTTATAAATAACAGCTATTGTCCAAAAATATACTGAAGTAAGGCTGCCAACAGGACTTGAAAGCGGGGCACAATTGCAGGAAACCGATTTCAGGAGGTAGACTGGATTTGCATTTAAAGCATAGGAAAAGAGGCAGAACGTCCACAATGATGCACTTGGCCAAAAAGGGCGTATGCGTTTTTTCCTGAATATATTCAGGACAAAACACATACGCCCTTTTTGGCCAACCAAGCAAGCTTGCAAAGGAAATCTGCACTACAATGAAGTCTCACTTCCCCCCGGTCAAAAGGGCCATCTGAAAAAAGTGTAAAATCCAGAAAGGCAGGACAGGCCATGGAGAACTGGGAGCCTTGTTATGCTGATGGGCGGGATGTAAATTGCCAACAGCCACTCAGGAGAAGTGTATGGTGTTTCCTGAAACATCTAAAAAACTGAGGAACAGAGCCTAGGGCACTTCCACTTATGGTCCTATAGCTTAGGGAAATTAAAATCAAAAAGACACAGCCACCCCAAAGTTTGGGACAGCTCTGTTTACAAGAACCTCGTTTACGGTACAAGTTCAATATCGCAGAAAGCGAAAAATGGATAAAAAAGTTGTGGTACTTACGTACAATGCAATATCACTCAGCAATAAAATCTATGTCATCATGCCCGTAGCAGCATAATGAGTGGATTCAGGTATGATGATTCTAACTGAAATAAGTCACACAGAAATAGAAACGTCATAAGATATCACTAATACACGGAATGTAAACTTGGCTACAAAGGCACTGAATTACAAAACAGAACAGGGTCTCAAATTTAGAAAACCAACTTATGCTTGCTTAAGGGGAAAGGTGAGTTGGGGTGCTGCATAAAACAAAAGATTGAAATGAGCACAGATAAACTTCCTTAAGCCAAATATGTAATAGACAAGAGCTACTCCTTGTTCAACGAAATGGACTCAACACCCCATATTAAACGCCTAAGAATGTACCTGACTAGTAAGTATCTTAAAACCTATGGATTGCTATGTCTCCGAAAGAGAACCAAGCGTGTGTACAGGGGCATAAACGCAGCAGTGATAGGATTGGAGAGGTTCGGTGAGCAAATGAAGACCCTTTGAAGTCACATTGCATGGTACCTATTCCACGGGTCTCAACTTCCAGGTTTAAGGGATTCTTCCTTCAGCTAAAACATGTATGTGGAACCCAGAGTATGATCAACCATGTGAGTGGGAGACGTTTTCAAATATGTCTCAGTTCTCGTACCCTGGTACTCGGGTGCAACATTCCAGACGCTTTATTAACACTCTCCCGACTTGGAGAGTCAGTGCCTTTAACCTCCTGTATGGCCCAGTTTACAATTTCTGCGGAAGATGAACAGGAATAGGGAGAACCAATGAGAGACTAGCTGGAGGTGTCTGGACGGGCGAATTTAACTCTCATTTCCCACCAGGAAGAGGAATTAACCAAAGGCTCAGCATACCGTGCCGGAACCAGATTAGGGCCTGAAGCTATCCTGCGGTGTTGCGGCCAGCTCACAAGAAAGCGAGTTGAAGAAAGGAACTCAGGGGCACTGTAATTCACAAACCTGCAGAGTTATAAATGACAGCTATTGTCCAAAAATATACTGAAGTAAGGCTGCCAAGAGGACTTGAAAGCGGGGCAGAATTGCAGGAAACCGATTTCAGGAGGTAGACTGGAATTGCATTTAAAGCATAGGAAAAGAGGCAGAACGTCCACAATGATGCACTTGGCCAAAAAGGGCATATGCGTTTTTTCCTGAATATATTCAGGACAAAATACATACGCCCTTTTTGGCCAACCAAGCAAGCTTGCAAAGGAAATCTGCACTACAATGAAGTCTCACTTCCCCCCGGTCAAAAGGGCCATCTGAAAAAAGTGTAAAATCCAGAAAGGCAGGACAGGCCATGGAGAACTGGGAGCCTTGTTATGCTGATGGGCGGGATGTAAATTGCCAACAGCCACTCGGGAGAAGTGTATGGTGTTTCCTGAAACATCTAAAAAACTGAGGAACAGAGCCTAGGGCACTTCCACTTATGGTCCTATAGCTTAGGGAAATTAAAATCAAAAAGACACAGCCACCCCAAAGTTTGGGACAGCTCTGTTTACAAGAACCTCGTTTACGGTACAAGTTCAATATCGCAGAAAGCGAAAAATGGATAAAAAAGTTGTGGTACTTACGTACAATGCAATATCACTCAGCAATAAAATCTATGTCATCATGCCCGTAGCAGCATAATGAGTGGATTCAGGTATGATGATTCTAACTGAAATAAGTCACACAGAAATAGAAACGTCATAAGATATCACTAATACACGGAATGTAAACTTGGCTACAAAGGCACTGAATTACAAAACAGAACAGGGTCTCAAATTTAGAAAACCAACTTATGCTTGCTTAAGGGGAAAGGTGAGTTGGGGTGCTGCATAAAACAAAAGATTGAAATGAGCACAGATAAACTTCCTTAAGCCAAATATGTAATAGACAAGAGCTACTCCTTGTTCAACGAAATGGACTCAACACCCCATATTAAACGCCTAAGAATGTACCTGACTAGTAAGTATCTTAAAACCTATGGATTGCTATGTCTCCGAAAGAGAACCAAGCGTGTGTACAGGGGCATAAACGCAGCAGTGATAGGATTGGAGAGGTTCGGTGAGCAAATGAAGACCCTTTGAAGTCACATTGCATGGTACCTATTCCACGGGTCTCAACTTCCAGGTTTAAGGGATTCTTCCTTCAGCTAAAACATGTATGTGGAACCCAGAGTATGATCAACCATGTGAGTGGGAGACGTTTTCAAATATGTCTCAGTTCTCGTACCCTGGTACTCGGGTGCAACATTCCAGACGCTTTATTAACACTCTCCCGACTTGGAGAGTCAGTGCCTTTAACCTCCTGTATGGCCCAGTTTACAATTTCTGCGGAAGATGAACAGGAATAGGGAGAACCAATGAGAGACTAGCTGGAGGTGTCTGGACGGGCGAATTTAACTCTCATTTCCCACCAGGAAGAGGAATTAACCAAAGGCTCAGCATACCGTGCCGGAACCAGATTAGGGCCTGAAGCTATCCTGCGGTGTTGCGGCCAGCTCACAAGAAAGCGAGTTGAAGAAAGGAACTCAGGGGCACTGTAATTCACAAACCTGCAGAGTTATAAATGACAGCTATTGTCCAAAAATATACTGAAGTAAGGCTGCCAAGAGGACTTGAAAGCGGGGCAGAATTGCAGGAAACCGATTTCAGGAGGTAGACTGGAATTGCATTTAAAGCATAGGAAAAGAGGCAGAACGTCCACAATGATGCACTTGGCCAAAAAGGGCATATGCGTTTTTTCCTGAATATATTCAGGACAAAATACATACGCCCTTTTTGGCCAACCAAACAAGCTTGCAAAGGAAATCTGCACTACAATGAAGTCTCACTTCCCCCCGGTCAAAAGGGCCATCTGAAAAAAGTGTAAAATCCAGAAAGGCAGGACAGGCCATGGAGAACTGGGAGCCTTGTTATGCTGATGGGCGGGATGTAAATTGCCAACAGCCACTCGGGAGAAGTGTATGGTGTTTCCTGAAACATCTAAGAAACAAAGCAACAGAGCCTAGGGCACTTCCACTTATGGTCCTATAGCTTAGGGAAATTAAAATCAAAAAGACACAGCCACCCCAAAGTTTGGGACGGCTCTGTTTACAAGAACCTCGTTTACGGTACAAGTTCAATATCGCACAAAGCGAAAAATGGATAAAGAAGTTGTGCTACTTATGCACAATGCAATATCACTCAGCAATGAAATCTATGTCATCATGCCCATAGCAGCATAATGAGTGGATTCAGGTATGTTGATTCTAACTGAAATAAGTCACACAGAAAAAGAAAGGTCATAAGTTATCACTAATACACGGAATGTAAACTTGGCTACACAGTCACTGAATTACAAAACAGAACAGGGTCTCAAATTTAGAAAACCAACTTATGCTTGCTTAAGGGGAAAGGTGAGTTGGGTTGCTGCATAAAACCAGAGATTGAAATGAGCACAGATAAAGTTCCTTAAGCCAAATATGTAATAGACAAGAGCTACTCCTTGCTCAATGAAATGGACTCAACACCCCATATTAAACGCCTAAGAATGTACCTGACTAGTAAGTATCTTAAAACCTATGGATTGCTATGTCTCCGAAAGAGAATCAAGCGTGTGTACAGGGGCATAAACGTAGCAGTGATAGGATTGGAGAGGTTTGGTGAGCAAATGAAGACCCTTTGAAGTCACATTGCATGGTACCCATTCCACGGGTCTCAACTCTCCAGGTTTAAGGGATTCTTCCTTCAGCTAAAACATGCATGTGGATCCCAGAGTATGATCAACCGTGTGAGTGGGAGACGTTTTCAAATATGTCTCAGTTCTCGTACCCTGGTACTCGGGTGCAACATTCCAGACGCTTTATTAACACTCTCCCGACTTGGAGAGTCAGTGCCTTTAACCTCCTGTATGGCCCAGTTTGCAATTTCTGCGGAAGATGAACAGGAATAGGGAGAACCAATGAGAGACTAGCTGGAGGTGTCTGGACGGGCGAAATTACCTCTAATTTCCCACCAGGAAGAGGAATTAACCAAAGGCTCAGGATACCGTGCCGGAACCAGATTAGGGCCTGAAGCAATCCTGCGGTGTTGCGGCCAGCTCACAAGAAAGCGAGTTGAAGAAAGGAGCTCAGGGGCACTGTAATTCACAAACCTGCAGAGTTATAAATGACAACTATTGTCCAAAAATACACTGAAGTAAGGCTGCCAAGAGGACTTGAAAGCGGGGCAGAATTGCAGGAAACCGATTTCAGGAGGAAGACTGGAATTGCATTTAAAGCATAGGAAAAGAGGCAGAACGTCCACAATGATGCACTTGGCCAAAAAGTGCATATGCGTTTTTTCCTGAATATATTCAGGACAAAACACATATGCCCTTTTTGGCCAACCAAGCAAGCTTGCAAAGGAAATCTGCACTACAATGAAGTCTCACTTCCCCACGGTCAAAAGGGCCATCTGAAGAAAGTGTAAACTCCAGAAAGGCAGGACAGGCCATGGAGAACTGGGAGCCTTGTTATGCTGATGGGCGGGATGTAAATTGCCAACAGCCACTCAGGAGAAGTGTATGGTGTTTCCTGAAACATCTAAAAAACTGAGGAACAGAGCCTAGGGCACTTCCACTTATGGTCCTATAGCTTAGGGAAATTAAAATCAAAAAGACACAGCCACCCCAAAGTTTGGGACAGCTCTGTTTACAAGAACCTCGTTTACAGTACAAGTTCAATATCGCAGAAAGCGAAAAATGGATAAAAAAGTTGTGGTACTTACGTACAATGCAATATCACTCAGCAATGAAATCTATGTCATCATGCCCGTAGCAGCATAATGAGTGGATTCAGGTATGATGATTCTAACTGAAATAAGTCACACAGAAAAAGAAAGGTCATAAGATATCACTAATACACGGAATGTAAACTTGGCTACACAGGCACTGAATTACAAAACAGAACAGGGTCTCAAATTTAGAAAACCAACTGATGCTTGCTTAAGCGGAAAGGTGAGTTGGGGTGCTGCATAAAACCAGAGATTGAAATGAGCACAGATAAAGTTCCTTAAGCCAAATATGTAATAGACCAGAGCTACTCCTTCCTCAACGAAATGGACTCAACACCCCATATTAAACGCCAATGAATGTACCTGTCTAGTAAATATCTTAAAACCTATGGATTGCTATGTCTCTGAAAGAGAATCAACCGTGTGTACAGGGGCATAAACGCAGCAGTGATAGGATTGGAGAGGTTCGGTGAGCAAATGAATACCCTTTGAAGTCATATTGCATGGTACCCATTCCACGGGTCTCAACTCTCCAGGTTTAAGGGATTCTTCCTTCAGCTAAATCATGCATGTGGAACCCAGAGTATGATCAACCGTGTGATCGGGAGACGTGTTCAAATATGTCTCCGTCCTCGTCCCCTGGTACTCGGGTGCAACATTCCAGATGCTTTACTAACACTCTCCCGACTTGGAGAGTCAGTGCCTTTAACCTCCTGTTTGGCCCAGTTTGCAAATTCCGCGGAAGATGAACAGGAATAGGGAGAACCAATGAGAGACTAGCTGGAGGTGTCTGGACGGGAAAATTTAACTCTCATTTGCCACCAGGAAGAGGAATTAACCAAAGGGTCAGCATGCCGTGCCGGAACCAGATTAGGGCCTGAAGCAATCCTGCGGTGTTGCGGCCAGCTCACAAGAAAGCAAGTTGAAGAAAGGAGCTCAGGGGCACTGTAATTCACAAACCTGCAGAGTTATAAATGACAACTATCGTCCAAAAATATACTGAAGTAAGGCTGCCAAGAGGACTTGAAAGCGGGGCAGAATTGCAAGAAACCGATTTCAGGAGGTAGACTGGAATTGCATTTAAAGCATAGGAAAAGAGGCAGAACGTCCACAATGATGCACTTGGCCAAAAAGGGCGTATGCGTTTTTTCCTGAATATATTCAGGAAAAAACGCAAACGCCCTTTTTGGTCAACCAAGCAAGCTTGCAAAGGAAATCTGCACTAAAATGAAGTCTCACTTCCCTGCGGTCAAAAGGGTCATCTGAAAAAAGTGTAAAATCCAGAAAGGCAGGACAGGCTTTGGAGAACTGGGAGCCTTGTTATGCTGATGGGCGGTATGTAAATTGCCAACAGCCACTCAGGAGAAGTGTATGGTGCTTCCTGAAACATCTAAAAAACAAACAACAGAGCCTAGGGCACTTCCACTTATGGCCCTATAGCTTAGGGAAATTAAAATCAAAAAGACACAGCCACCCCAACGTTTGGGACGGCTCTGTTTACAAGAAACTCGTTTACGGGACAAGTTCAATATCACAGAAAGTGAAAAATGGATAAAGAAGTTGTGGTACTTACGTACAATGCAATATCACTCAGCAATGAAATCTATGTCATCAGGCCCATAGCAGCATAATGAGTGGATTCAGGTATGATGATTCTAACTGAAATAAGTCACACAGAAAAAGAAACATCATAAGATATCACTAATACACGGAATGTAAACTTGGCTACACAGGAACTGGATTACAAAACAGAACAGGGTCTCCAATTTAGAAAACCAACTTATGATTGCTTAAGGGGAAAGGTGAGTTGGGGTGCTGCATAAAACCAGAGATTGAAATGAGCACAGATAAAGTTCCTTAAGCCAAATATGTAATAGACAAGAGCTACTCCTTGCTCAAAGAAATGGACTCAACACCCCATATTAAAAGCCTAAGAATGTACCTGACTAGTAAGTATCTTAAAACCTATGAATTGCTATGTCTCCGAAAGAGAATCAAGCGTGTGTACAGGGGCATAAATGCAGCAATGATAGGATTGGAGACATTCGGTGAGCAAATGAAGACCCTTTGAAATCATATTGCATGGTACCCATTCCACGGGTCTCAACTCTCCAGGTTTAAGGGATTCTTCCTTCAGCTAAATCATGCATGTGAAACCCAGAGTATGATCAACAGTGTGATCGGGAGATGTGTTCCAATATGTCTCAGGACTCGTCCCCTGGTACTCGGGTGCAACATTCCAGACGCTTTACTAACACTCTCCTGACTTGGAGAGTCAGTGCCTTTAACCTCCTGTTTGGCCCAGTTTGCAATTTCGGCGGCAGATGAACAGGAATAGGGAGAACCAATGAGAGACTAGCTGGAGGTGTCTGGACGGGCAAATTTAACTCTCATTTCCCACCAGGAAGAGGAATTAACCAAAGGCTCAGCGTGCCGTGCCGCAACCAGATTAGGGCCTGAAGCAATCCTGCAGTGTTGCAGCCAGCTCACAAGAAAGCGAGTTGAAGAAAGGAGCTCAGGGGCACTGTAATTCACAAACCTGCAGAGTTATAAATGACAGCTATCGTCCAAAAATATACTGAAGTAAGGCTGCCAAGAGGACGTGAAAGCGTGGCAGAATTGCAGGAAACCGATTTCAGGAGGTACACTGGAATTGCATTTAAAGCATAGGAAAAGAGGCAAAACGTCGACAATGATGCACTTGGCCAAAAAGGGCGTATGCGTTTTTTCCTGAATATATTCAGGAAAAAACGCATACGCCCTTTTTGGCCAACCAAGCAAGCTTGCAAAGGAAATCTGCACTACAATGAAGTCTCACTTCCCCCCGGTCAAAAGGGCCATCTGAAAAAAGTGTAAAATCCAGAAAGGCAGGACAGGCCATGGAGAACTGGGAGCCTTGTTATGCTGATGGGCGGGATGTAAATTGCCAACAGCCACTCGGGAGAAGTGTATGGTGTTTCCTGAAACATCTAAGAAACAAAGCAACAGAGCCTAGGGCACTTCCACTTATGGTCCTATAGCTTAGGGAAATTAAAATCAAAAAGACACAGCCACCCCAAAGTTTGGGACGGCTCTGTTTACAAGAACCTCGTTTACGGTACAAGTTCAATATCACACAAAGCGAAAAATGGATAAAGAAGTTGTGCTACTTATGCACAATGCAATATCACTCAGCAATGAAATCTATGTCATCATGCCCATAGCAGCATAATGAGTGGATTCAGGTATGTTGATTCTAACTGAAATAAGTCACACAGAAAAAGAAACGTCATAAGATATCACTAATACACGGAATGTAAACTTGGCTACACAGTCACTGAATTACAAAACAGAACAGGGTCTCAAATTTAGAAAACCAACTTATGCTTGCTTAAGGGGAAAGGTGAGTTGGGTTGCTGCATAAAACCAGAGATTGAAATGAGCACAGATAAAGTTCCTTAAGCCAAATATGTAATAGACAAGAGCTACTCCTTGCTCAACGAAATGGACTCAACACCCCATATTAAACGCCTAAGAATGTACCTGACTAGTAAGTATCTTAAAACCTATGGATTGCTATGTCTCCGAAAGAGAATCAAGCGTGTGTACAGGGGCATAAACGTAGCAGTGATAGGATTGGAGAGGTTTGGTGAGCAAATGAAGACCCTTTGAAGTCACATTGCATGGTACCCATTCCACGGGTCTCAACTCTCCAGGTTTAAGGGATTCTTCCTTCAGCTAAAACATGCATGTGGATCCCAGAGTATGATCAACCGTGTGAGTGGTAGACGTTTTCAAATATGTCTCAGTTCTCGTACCCTGGTACTCGGGTGCAACATTCCAGACGCTTTATTAACACTCTCCCGACTTGGAGAGTCAGTGCCTTTAACCTCCTGTATGGCCCAGTTTGCAATTTCTGCGGAAGATGAACAGGAATAGGGAGAACCAATGAGAGACTAGCTGGAGGTGTCTGGACGGGCGAAATTACCTCTAATTTCCCACCAGGAAGAGGAATTAACCAAAGGCTCAGGATACCGTGCCGGAACCAGATTAGGGCCTGAAGCAATCCTGCGGTGTTGCGGCCAGCTCACAAGAAAGCGAGTTGAAGAAAGGAGCTCAGGGGCACTGTAATTCACAAACCTGCAGAGTTATAAATGACAACTATTGTCCAAAAATACACTGAAGTAAGGCTGCCAAGAGGACTTGAAAGCGGGGCAGAATTGCAGGAAACCGATTTCAGGAGGAAGACTGGAATTGCATTTAAAGCATAGGAAAAGAGGCAGAACGTCCACAATGATGCACTTGGCCAAAAAGTGCATATGCGTTTTTTCCTGAATATATTCAGGACAAAACACATATGCCCTTTTTGGCCAACCAAGCAAGCTTGCAAAGGAAATCTGCACTACAATGATGTCTCACTTCCCCACGGTCAAAAGGGCCATCTGAAGAAAGTGTAAACTCCAGAAAGGCAGGACAGGCCATGGAGAACTGGGAGCCTTGTTATGCTGATGGGCGGGATGTAAATTGCCAACAGCCACTCAGGAGAAGTGTATGGTGTTTCCTGAAACATCTAAAAAACTGAGGAACAGAGCCTAGGGCACTTCCACTTATGGTCCTATAGCTTAGGGAAATTAAAATCAAAAAGACACAGCCACCCCAAAGTTTGGGACAGCTCTGTTTACAAGAACCTCGTTTACAGTACAAGTTCAATATCGCAGAAAGCGAAAAATGGATAAAAAAGTTGTGGTACTTACGTACAATGCAATATCACTCAGCAATGAAATCTATGTCATCATGCCCATAGCAGCATAATGAGTGGATTCAGGTATGTTGATTCTAACTGAAATAAGTCACACAGAAAAAGAAACGTCATAAGATATCACTAATACACGGAATGTAAACTTGGCTACACAGGCACTGAATTACAAAACAGAACAGGGTCTCAAATTTAGAAAACCAACTTATGCTTGCTTAAGCGGAAAGGTGAGTTGGGGTGCTGCATAAAACCAGAGATTGAAATGAGCACAGATAAAGTTCCTTAAGCCAAATATGTAATAGACCAGAGCTACTCCTTCCTCAACGAAATGGACTCAACACCCCATATTAAACGCCAATGAATGTACCTGTCTAGTAAATATCTTAAAACCTATGGATTGCTATGTCTCTGAAAGAGAATCAACCGTGTGTACAGGGGCATAAACGCAGCAGTGATAAGATTGGAGAGGTTCGGTGAGCAAATGAAGACCCTTTGAAGTCATATTGCATGGTACCCATTCCACGGGTCTCAACTCTCCAGGTTTAAGGGATTCTTCCTTCAGCTAAATCATGCATGTGGAACCCAGAGTATGATCAACCGTGTGATCGGGAGACGTGTTCAAATATGTCTCCGTCCTCGTCCCCTGGTACTCGGGTGCAACATTCCAGATGCTTTACTAACACTCTCCCGACTTGGAGAGTCAGTGCCTTTAACCTCCTGTTTGGCCCAGTTTGCAAATTCCGCGGAAGATGAACAGGAATAGGGAGAACCAATGAGAGACTAGCTGGAGGTGTCTGGACGGGAAAATTTAACTCTCATTTGCCACCAGGAAGAGGAATTAACCAAAGGGTCAGCATGCCGTGCCGGAACAAGATTAGGGCCTGAAGCAATCCTGCGGTGTTGCGGCCAGCTCACAAGAAAGCAAGTTGAAGAAAGGAGCTCAGGGGCACTGTAATTCACAAACCTGCAGAGTTATAAATGACAACTATCGTCCAAAAATATACTGAAGTAAGGCTGCCAAGAGGACTTGAAAGCGGGGCAAAATTGCAAGAAACCGATTTCAGGAGGTAGACTGGAATTGCATTTAAAGCATAGGAAAAGAGGCAGAACGTCCACAATGATGCACTTGGCCAAAAAGGGCGTATGCGTTTTTTCCTGAATATATTCAGGAAAAAACGCAAACGCCCTTTTTGGTCAACCAAGCAAGCTTGCAAAGGAAATCTGCACTAAAATGAAGTCTCACTTCCCTGCGGTCAAAAGGGCCATCTGAAAAAAGTGTAAAATCCAGAAAGGCAGGACAGGCTTTGGAGAACTGGGAGCCTTGTTATGCTGATGGGCGGTATGTAAATTGCCAACAGCCACTCAGGAGAAGTGTATGGTGCTTCCTGAAACATCTAAAAAACAAAGCAACAGAGCCTAGGGCACTTCCACTTATGGCCCTATAGCTTAGGGAAATTAAAATCAAAAAGACACAGCCACCCCAACGTTTGGGACGGCTCTGTTTACAAGAAACTCGTTTACGGGACAAGTTCAATATCACAGAAAGTGAAAAATGGATAAAGAAGTTGTGGTACTTACGTACAATGCAATATCACTCAGCAATGAAATCTATGTCATCAGGCCCATAGCAGCATAATGAGTGGATTCAGGTATGATGATTCTAACTGAAATAAGTCACACAGAAAAAGAAACATCATAAGATATCACTAATACACGGAATGTAAACTTGGCTACACAGGAACTGGATTACAAAACAGAACAGGGTCTCCAATTTAGAAAACCAACTTATGATTGCTTAAGGGGAAAGGTGAGTTGGGGTGCTGCATAAAACCAGAGATTGAAATGAGCACAGATAAAGTTCCTTAAGCCAAATATGTAATAGACAAGAGCTACTCCTTGCTCAAAGAAATGGACTCAACACCCCATATTAAAAGCCTAAGAATGTACCTGACTAGTAAGTATCTTAAAACCTATGAATTGCTATGTCTCCGAAAGAGAATCAAGCGTGTGTACAGGGGCATAAATGCAGCAATGATAGGATTGGAGACATTCGGTGAGCAAATGAAGACCCTTTGAAATCATATTGCATGGTACCCATTCCACGGGTCTCAACTCTCCAGGTTTAAGGGATTCTTCCTTCAGCTAAATCATGCATGTGAAACCCAGAGTATGATCAACAGTGTGATCGGGAGATGTGTTCCAATATGTCTCAGGACTCGTCCCCTGGTACTCGGGTGCAACATTCCAGACGCTTTACTAACACTCTCCCGACTTGGAGAGTCAGTGCCTTTAACCTCCTGTTTGGCCCAGTTTGCAATTTCGGCGGCAGATGAACAGGAATAGGGAGAACCAATGAGAGACTAGCTGGAGGTGTCTGGACGGGCAAATTTAACTCTCATTTCCCACCAGGAAGAGGAATTAACCAAAGGCTCAGCGTGCCGTGCCGCAACCAGATTAGGGCCTGAAGCAATCCTGCTGTGTTGCAGCCAGCTCACAAGAAAGCGAGTTGAAGAAAGGAGCTCAGGGGCACTGTAATTCACAAACCTGCAGAGTTATAAATGACAGCTATCGTCCAAAAATATACTGAAGTAAGGCTGCCAAGAGGACGTGAAAGCGTGGCAGAATTGCAGGAAACCGATTTCAGGAGGTACACTGGAATTGCATTTAAAGCATAGGAAAAGAGGCAAAACGTCGACAATGATGCACTTGGCCAAAAAGGGTGTATGCGTTTTTTCCTGAATATATTCAGGAAAAAACGCATACGCCCTTTTTGGCCAACCAAACAAGCTTGCAAAGGAAATCTGCACTACAATGAAGTCTCACTTCCCCCCGGTCAAAAGGGCCACTGAAAAAAGTGTAAAATCCAGAAAGGCAGGACAGGCCATGGAGAACTGGGAGCCTTGTTATGCTGATGGGCAGGATGTATATTGCCAACAGCCACTCAGGGGAAGTGTATGGTGTTTCCTGAAACATCTAAAAAACAAAGCAACAGAGCCTAGGGCACTTCCACTTATGGCCCTATAGCTTAGCGAAATTAAAATCAAAAAGACACAGCCACCCCAACGTTTGGGACGGCTCTGTTTACAAGAAACTCGTTTACGGGACAAGTTCAATATCACAGAAAGTGAAAAATGGATAAAGAAGTTGTGGTACTTACGTACAATGAAATATCACTCAGCAATGAAATCTATGTCATCAGGCCCGTAGCAGCATAATGAGTGGATTCAGTTATGATGATTCTAACTGAAATAAGTCACACAGAAAAAGAAACATCATAAGATATCACTAATACACGGAATGTAAACTTGGCTACACAGGCACTGGATTACAAAAGACAACAGGGTCTCAAATTTAGAAAACCAACTTATGCTTGCTTAAGGGGAAAGGTGAGTTGGGGTGCTGCATAAAACCAGAGATTGAAATGAGCACAAATAAAGTTCCTTAAGCCAAACATGTAATAGTCAAGAGCTACTCCTTGCTCAACGAAATGGACTCAACACCCCATATTAAACGCCTAAGAATGTACCTGACTAGTAAGTATCTTAAAACCTATGGATCGCTATGTCTCCGAAAGAGAATCAAGCGTGTGTACAGGGGAATAAACGCAGCAGTGATAGGATTGGAGAGGTTCGGTGAGCAAATGAAGACCCTTTGAAGTCATATTGCATAGTACCCATTCCACGGGTCTCAACTCTCCAGGTTTAAGGGATTCTTCCTTCAGCTAAATCATGCATGTGGAACCCAGAATATGATCCACCATGTGATCGGGAGACGTGTTCCAACATGTCTCAGTTCTCGTCCCCTGGTACTCGGGTGCAACATTCCAGATGCTTTACTAACACTCTCCCGACTTGGAGAGTCAGTGCCTTTAACCTCCTGTTTGGCCCAGTTTGCAATTTCTGCGGAAGATGAACAGGAATAGGGAGAACCAATGAGAGACTAGCTGGAGGTGTCTGGACGGGCAAATTTAACTCTCATTTCCCACCAGGAAGAGGAATTATCCAAAGGCTCAGCGTGCCGTGCCGGAACCAGATTAGGGCCTGAAGCAATCCTGCGGTGTTGCAGCCAGCTCACAAGAAAGCGAGTTGAAGAAAAGAGCTCAGGGACACTGAAATTCACAAACCTGCAGAGTTATAAATGACAGCTATCGTCCAAAAATATACTGAAGTAAGGCTGCCAAGAGGACTTGAAAGCGTGGCAGAATTGCAGGAAACCGATTTCAGGAGGTAGACTGGAATTGCATTTAAAGCATAGGAAAAGAGGCAGAACGTCCACAATGATGCACTTGGCCAAAAAGGGCGTATGCGTTTTTTCCTGAATATATTCAGGAAAAAACGCATACGCCCTTTTTGGCCAACCAAGCAAGCTTGCAAAGGAAATCTGCACTACAATGAAGTCTCACTTCCGCCTGGTCAAAAGGGCCATCTGAAAAAAGTGTAAACTCCAGAAAGGCAGGACAGGCCATGGAGAACTTGTTATGCTGATGGGTGGGATGTAAATTGCCAACAGCCACTCAGGAGAAGTGTATGGTGTTTCCTGAAACATCTAAAAAACAAATCAACAGAGCCTAGGGCACTTCCACTTATGGTCCTATAGCTTAGGGAAATTAAAATCAAAAAGACACAGCCACCCCAAAGTTTGGGATGGCTCTGTTTACAAGAACCTCGTTTACGGTACAAGTTCAATATTGCAGAAAGTGAAAAATGGATAAAGAATTTGTGGTACTTACGTACAATGCAATATCACTCAGCAATGAAATCTATGTCATCAGGCACGTAGCAGAAAATGAGTGGGTTCAGGTATGATGATTCTAACTGAAATAAGTCACACAGAAAAAGAAACATCATAAGATAGCACTAATACACGGAATGTAAACTTGGCTACACAGGAACTGGATTACAAAACAGAACAGGGTCTCAAATTTAGAAAACCAACTTATGCTTGCTTAAGGGGAAAGGTGAGTTGGGGTGCTGCATAAAACCAGAGATTGAAATGAGCACAGATAAAGTTCCTTAAGCCAAATATGAAATAGACAAGAGGTACTCCTTGCTCAACGAAATGGACTCAAAACCCCATGTTAAACACCTTATAATGTACCTGACTAGTAAGTATCTTAAAACCTAAAGATTGCTATGTCTCTGAAAGAGAATCAAGCGTGAGTACAGGGGCATAAACGCAGCAGTGATAGGATTGGAGAGGTTCGGTGAGCAAATGAAGACCCTTTGAAGTCATATTGCATGGTACCCATTCCAAGGGTCTCAACTCTCCAGGTTTAAGGGATTCTTCCTTCAGCTAAAACATGCATGTGGAACCCAGAGTATGATCAACCGTGTGATCGGGAGACGTGTTGAAATATGTCTCAGTTCTCGTCCCCTGGTACTCGGGTGCAACATTCCAGACGCTTTACTAACACTCTCCCGACTTGGAGAGTCAGTGCCTTTAACCTCCTGTTTGGCCCAGTTTGCAAATTCCACGGAAGATGAACAGGAATAGGGAGAACCAATGAGAGACTAGCTGGAGGTGTCTGGACGGGCAAATTTAACTCCCATTTCCCACCAGGAAGAGGAATTAACCAAAGGCTCAGCGTGCCGTGCCGGAAACAGATTAGGGCCTGAAGGAATCTTGCGGTGTTGCGGCCAGCTCACAAGAAAGCGAGTTTAAGAAAGCAGCTCTGGGGCACTGTAATTCACAAACCTGCAGAGTTATAAATGACAGCTATCGTCCAAAAATATACTGAAGTAAGGCTGCCAAGAGGATTGAAAGCGCGGCAGAATTGCAGGAAACCGATTTCAGGAGGTAGACAGGAATTGCATTTAAAGCATAGGAAATGAGGCAGAACGTCCACAATGATGCACTTGGCCAAAAAGGGCGTATGCGTTTTTTCCTGAATATATTCAGGAAAAAAAGCATACGCACTTTTTGGCCAACCAAGCAAACTTGCAAAGGAAATCTGCACTACAATGAAGTCTCACTTCCGCCGGGTCAAAAGGGCCATCTGAAAAAAGTGTAAAATCCAGAAAGGCATTACAGGCGTTGGAGAACTGGGAGCCTTGTTATGCTGATGGGCGGGATGTAAATTGCCAACAGCCACTCCGGAGAAGTGTATGGTGTTTCCTAAAACATGTAAAAAACAAACCAACAGAGGCTAGGGCACTTCCACTTATGATCCTATAGCTTAGGGAAATTAAAATCAAAAAGACACAGCCACCCCAAAATTTGGTACGGCTCTTATTACAAGAAACTCGTTTACGGTACAAGTTCAATATCACAGAAACTGAAAAATGGATAAAGATGTTGTGGTACTTACACACAATGCAATAACACTCAGCAATGAAATCTATGTCATCAGGCACGTAGCAGCATAATGAGTGGATTCAGGTATGATGATTCTAACTGAAATAAGTCACAAAGAAAAAGAAACATCATAAGTTATCACTAATACACAGAATGTAAACTTGGCTACACAGGAAATGGATTACAAAACAGAACAGTGTCTCAAATTTAGAAAACCAACTTATGCTTGCTTAAGGGGAAAGGTGAGTTGGGGTGCTGCATAAAACCAGAGATTGAAATGAGCACAGATAAAGTTCCTTAAGCCAAATATGGAATAGAAAAGAGCTACTCCTTGCTCAACGAAATGGACTCAACACCCCATATTAAACGCCTAAGAATGTACCTGACTAGTAAGTATCTTAAAACCTATGAATTGCTATGTCTCTGAAAGAGAATCAAGCGTGTGTACAGGGGCATAAATGCAGCAATGATAGGATTGGAGACGTTCGGTGAGCAAATGAAGACGCTTTGAAATCATATTGCATGGTACCCATTCCACGGGTCTCAACTCTCCAGGTTTAAGGGATTCTTCCTTCAGCTAAATCATGCATGTGGAACCCAGAGTATGATCAACAGTGTGATCGGGAGATGTGTTCCAATATGTCTCAGGACTCGTCCCCTGGTACTCGGGTGCAACATTCCAGACGCTTTACTAACACTCTCCCGACTTGGAGAGTCAGTGCCTTTAACCTCCTGTTTGGCCCAGGTTGCAATTTCCGCGGAAGATTAACAGGAATAGGGAGAACCAATGAGAGACTAGCTGGAGGTGTCTGGACGGGCAAATTTAACTCTCATTTCCCACCACGAAGTGGAATTAACCAAAGGCTCAGCGTGCCATGCCGCAACCAGATTAGAGCCTGAAGCAATCCTGCGGTGTTGCTGCCAGCTCACAAGAAAGCGACTTGAAGAAAGGAGTTCAGGGGCACTGAAATTCACAAACCTGCAGAGTTATAAATGACAGCTATCGTCCAAAAATATACTGAAGTAAGGCTGCCAAGAGGACGTGAAAGCGTGGCAGAATTGCAGGAAACCGATTTCAGGAGGTACACTGGAATTGCATTTAAAGCATAGGAAAAGAGGCAAAACGTCGACAATGATGCACTTGGCCAAAAAGGGTGTATGCGTTTTTTCCTGAATATATTCAGGAAAAAACGCATACGCCCTTTTTGGCCAACCAAGCAAGCTTGCAAAGGAAATCTGCACTACAATGAAGTCTCACTTCCCCCCGGTCAAAAGGGCCACTGAAAAAAGTGTAAAATCCAGAAAGGCAGAACAGGCCATGGAGAACTGGGAGCCTTGTTATGCTGATGGGCGGGATGTATATTGCCAACAGCCACTCAGGGGAAGTGTATGGTGTTTCCTGAAACATCTAAAAAACAAAGCAACAGAGCCTAGGGCACTTCCACTTATGGCCTTATAGCTTAGGGAAATTAAAATCAAAAAGGCACAGCCACCCCAACGTTTGGGACGGCTCTGTTTACAAGAAACTCGTTTACGGGACAAGTTCAATATCACAGAAAGTGAAAAATGGATAAAGAAGTTGTGGTACTTACGTACAATGAAATATCACTCAGCAATGAAATCTATGTCATCAGGCCCGTAGCAGCATAATGAGTGGATTCAGTTATGATGATTCTAACTGAAATAAGTCACACAGAAAAAGAAACATCATAAGATATCACTAATACACGGAATGTAACCTTGGCTACACAGGAACTGGATTACAAAAGACAACAGGGTCTCAAATTTAGAAAACCAACTTATGCTTGCTTAAGGGGAAAGGTGAGTTGGGGTGCTGCATAAAACCAGAGATTGAAATGAGCACAGATAAAGTTCCTTAAGCCAAATATGTAATAGACAAGAGCTACTCCTTGCTCAACGAAATGGACTCAACACCCCATATTAAACGCCTAAGAATGTACCTGACTAGTAAGTATCTTAAAACCTATGGATCGCTATGTCTCCGAAAGAGAATCAAGCGTATGTACAGGGGCATAAACGCAGCAGTGATAGGATTGGAGAGGTTCGGTGAGCAAATGAAGACCCTTTGAAGTCATATTGCATGGTACCCATTCCACGGGTCTCAAGTCTCCAGGTTTAAGGGATTCTTCCTTCAGCTAAATCATGCATGTGGAACCCAGAGTATGATCAACCATGTGATCGGGAGACGTGTTCCAACATGTCTCAGTTCTCGTCCCCTGGTACTCGGGTGCAACATTCCAGACGCTTTACTAACACTCTCCCGACTTGGAGAGTCAGTGCCTTTAACCTCCTGTTTGGCCCAGTTTGCAATTTCTGCGGAAGATGAACAGGAATAGGGAGAACCAATGAGAGACTAGCTGGAGGTGTCTGCACGGGCAAATTTAACTCTCATTTCCCACCAGGAAGAGGAATTATCCAAAGGCTCAGCGTGCCGTGCCGGAACCAGATTAGGGCCTGAAGCAATCCTGCGGTGTTGCAGCCAGCTCACAAGAAAGCGAGTTGAAGAAAAGAGCTCAGGGACACTGTAATTCACAAACCTGCACAGTTATAAATGACAGCTATCGTCCAAAAATATACTGAAGTAAGGCTGCCAAGAGGACTTGAAAGCGGGGCAGAATTGCAGGAAACCGATTTCAGGAGGTAGACTGGAATTGCATTTAAAGCATAGGAAAAGAGGCAGAACGTCGACAATGATGCACTTGGCCAAAAAGGGCGTACGCGTTTTTTCCTGAATATATTCAGGAAAAAACGCATACGCCCTTTTTGGCCAACCAAGCAAGCTTGCAAAGGAAATCTGCACTACAATGATGTCTCACTTCCCCCCGGTCAAAAGGGCCACTGAAAAAAGTGTAAAATCCAGAAAGGCAGGACAGGCCATGGAGAACTGGGAGCCTTGTTATGCTGATGGGCGGGATGTATATTGCCAACAGCCACTCAGGGGAAGTGTATGGTGTTTCCTGAAACATCTAAAAAACAAAGCAACAGAGCCTAGGGCACTTCCACTTATGGTCCTATAACTTAGGGAAATTAAAATCAAAAAGACACAGCCATCCCAACGTTTGGGACGGCTCTGTTTACAAGAAACTCGTTTACGGGACAAGTTCAATATCACAGAAAGTGAAAAATGGATAAAGAAGTTGTGGTACTTACGTACAATGAAATATCACTCAGCAATGAAATCTATGTCATCAGGCCCATAGCAGCATAATGAGTGGATTCAGGTATGATGATTCTAACTGAAATAAGTCACACAGAAAAAGAAACATCATAAGATATCACTAATACACGGAATGTAACCTTGGCTACACAGGAACTGGATTACAAAAGACAACAGGGTCTCAAATTTAGAAAACCAACTTATGCTTGCTTAAGGGGAAAGGTGAGTTGGGGTGCTGCATAAAACCAGAGATTGAAATGAGCACAGATAAAGTTCCTTAAGCCAAATATGTAATAGACAAGAGCTACTCCTTGCTCAACGAAATGGACTCAACACCCCATATTAAACGCCTAAGAATGTACCTGACTAGTAAGTATCTTAAAACCTATGGATCGCTATGTCTCCGAAAGAGAATCAAGCGTGTGTACAGGGGCATAAACGCAGCAGTGATAGGATTGGAGAGGTTCGGTGAGCAAATGAAGACCCTTTGAAGTCATATTGCATAGTACCCATTCCACGGGTCTCAACTCTCCAGGTTTAAGGGATTCTTCCTTCAGCTAAATCATGCATGTGGAACCCAGAGTATGATCAACCATGTGATCGGGAGACGTGTTCCAACATGTCTCAGTTCTCGTCCCCTGGTACTCGGGTGCAACATTCCAGACGCTTTACTAACACTCTCCCGACTTGGAGAGTCAGTGCCTTTAACCTCCTGTTTGGCCCAGTTTGCAATTTCTGCGGAAGATGAACAGGAATAGGGAGAACCAATGAGAGACTAGCTGGAGGTGTCTGGACGGGCAAATTTAACTCTCATTTCCCACAAGGAAAAGGAATTATCCAAAGGCTCAGCGTGCCGTGCCGGAACCAGATTAGGGCCTGAAGCAATCCTGCGGTGTTGCAGCCAGCTCACAAGAAAGCGAGTTGAAGAAAAGAGCTCAGGGACACTGTAATTCACAAACCTGCAGAGTTATAAATGACAGCTATCGTCCAAAAATATACTGAAGTAAGGCTGCCAAGAGGACTTGAAAGCGTGGCAGAATTGCAGGAAACTGATTTCAGGAGGTAGACTGGAATTGCATTTAAAGCATAGGAAAAGAGGCAGAACGTCGACAATGATGCACTTGGCCAAAAAGGGCGTATGAGTTTTTTCCTGAATATATTCAGGAAAAAACGCATACGCCCTTTTTGGCCAACCAAGCAAGCTTGCAAAGGAAATCTGCACTACAATGAAGTCTCACTTCCGCCTGGTCAAAAGGGCCATCTGAAAAAAGTGTAAACTCCAGAAAGGCAGGACAGGCCATGGAGAACTTGTTATGCTGATGGGTGGGATGTAAATTGCCAACAGCCACTCAGGAGAAGTGTATGGTGTTTCCTGAAACATCTAAAAAACAAATCAACAGAGCCTAGGGCACTTCCACTTATGGTCTTATAGCTTAGGGAAATTAAAATCAAAAAGACACAGCCACCCCAAAGTTTGGGATGGCTCTGTTTACAAGAACCTCGTTTACGGTACAAGTTCAATATTGCAGAAAGTGAAAAATGGATAAAGAAGTTGTGGTACTTACGTACAATGCAATATCACTCAGCAATGAAATCTATGTCATCAGGCACGTAGCAGAAAATGAGTGGGTTCAGGTATGATGATTTTAACTGAAATAAGTCACACAGAAAAAGAAACATCATAAGATATCACTAATACACGGAATGTAAACTTGGCTACACAGGAACTGGATTACAAAACAGAACAGGGTCTCAAATTTAGAAAACCAACTTATGCTTGCTTAAGGGGAAAGGTGAGTTGGGGTGCTGCATAAAACCAGAGATTGAAATGAGCACAGATAAAGTTCCTTAAGCCAAATATGAAATAGACAAGAGGTACTCCTTGCTCAACGAAATGGACTCAACACCCCATGTTAAACACCTTATAATGTACCTGACTAGTAAGTATCTTAAAACCTAAAGATTGCTATGTCTCTGAAAGAGAATCAAGCGTGAGTACAGGGGCATAAACGCAGCAGTGATAGGATTGGAGAGGTTCGGTGAGCAAATGAAGACCCTTTGAAGTCATATTGCATGGTACCCATTCCACGGGTCTCAACTCTCCAGGTTTAAGGGATTCTTCCTTCAGCTAATACATGCATGTGGAACCCAGAGTATGATCAACCGTGTGATCGGGAGACGTGTTGAAATATGTCTCAGTTCTCGTCCCCTGGTACTCGGGTGCAACATTCCAGACGCTTTACTAACACTCTCCCGACTTGGAGAGTCAGTGCCTTTAACCTCCTGTTTGGCCCAGTTTGCAAATTCCACGGAAGATGAACAGGAATAGGGTGAACCAATGAGAGACTAGCTGGAGGTGTCTGGACGGGCAAATTTAACTCCCATTTCCCACCAGGAAGAGGAATTAACCAAAGGCTCAGCGTGCCGTGCCGGAACCAGATTAGGGCCTGAAGGAATCTTGCGGTGTTGCGGCCAGCTCACAAGAAAGCGAGTTTAAGAAAGCAGCTCTGGGGCACTGTAATTCACAAACCTGCAGAGTTATAAATGACAGCTATCGTCCAAAAATATACTGAAGTAAGGCTGCCAAGAGGATTGAAAGCGCGGCAGAATTGCAGGAAACCGATTTCAGGAGGTAGACAGGAATTGCATTTAAAGCATAGGAAATGAGGCAGAACGTCCACAATGATGCACTTGGCCAAAAAGGGCGTATGCGTTTTTTCCTGAATATATTCAGGAAAAAAAGCATACGCACTTTTTGGCCAACCAAGCAAGCTTGCAAAGGAAATCTGCACTACAATGAAGTCTCACTTCCGCCTGGTCAAAAGGGCCATCTGAAAAAAGTGTAAACTCCAGAAAGGCAGGACAGGCCATGGAGAACTTGTTATGCTGATGGGTGGGATGTAAATTGCCAACAGCCACTCGGGAGAAGTGTATGGTGTTTCCTGAAACAACTAAAAAACTGAGGAACAGAGCCTAGGGCACTTCCACTTATGGTCCTATAGCTTAGGGAAATTAAAATCAAAAAGACACAGCCACCCCAAAGTTTTGGACAGCTCTGTTTACAAGAACCTCGTTTACGGTACAAGTTCAATATTGCAGAAAGTGAAAAATGGATAAAGAAGTTGTGGTACTTACGTACAATGCAATATCACTCAGCAAGAAAATCTATGTCATCATGCCCGTAGCAGCATAATGAGTGGATTCAGGTATGATGATTCTAACTGAAATAAGTCACACAGAAATAGAAACGTCATAAGATATCACTAATACACGGAATGTAAACTTGGCTACAAAGGCACTGAATTACAAAAGAGAACAGGGTCTCAAATTTAGAAAACCAACTTATGCTTGCTTAAGGGGAAAGGTGAGTTGGGGTGCTGCATAAAACAAAAGATTGAAATGAGCACAGATAAACTTCCTTAACCAAATATGTAATAGACAAGAGCTACTCCTTGTTCAACGAAATGGACTCAACACCCCATATTAAACGCCTAAGAATGTACCTGACTACTAAGTATCTTAAAACCTATGGATTGCTATGTATCCGAAAGAGAACCAAGCGTGTGTACAGGGGCATAAACGCAGCAGTGATAGGATTGGAGAGGTTCGGTGAGCAAATGAAGACCCTTTGAAGTCACATTGCATGGTACCTATTCCACGGGTCTCAACTTCCAGGTTTAAGGGATTCTTCCTTCAGCTAAAACATGTATGTGGAACCCAGAGTATGATCAACCGTGTGAGTGGGAGACGTTTTCAAATATGTCTCAGTTCTCGTACCCTGGTACTCGGGTGCAACATTCCAGACGCTTTATTAACACTCTCCCGACTTGGAGAGTCAGTGCCTTTAACCTCCTGTATGGCCCAGTTTACAATTTCTGCGGAAGATGAACAGGAATAGGGAGAACCAATGAGAGACTAGCTGGAGGTGTCTGGACGGGCGAATTTAACTCTCATTTCCCACCAGGAAGAGGAATTAACCAAAGGCTCAGCATACCGTGCCGGAACCAGATTAGGGCCTGAAGCTATCCTGCGGTGTTGCGGCCAGCTCACAAGAAAGCGAGTTGAAGAAAGGAGCTCAGGGGCAGTGTAATTCACAAACCTGCAGAGTTATAAATGACAGCTATTGTCCAAAAATATACTGAAGTAAGGCTGCCAAGAGGACTTGAAAGCGGGGCAGAATTGCAGGAAACCGATTTCAGGAGGTAGACTGGAATTGCATTTAAAGCATAGGAAAAGAGGCAGAACGTCCACAATGATGCACTTGGCCAAAAAGGGCGTATGCGTTTTTTCCTGAATATATTCAGGACAAAATACATACGCCCTTTTTGGCCAACCAAGCAAGCTTGCAAAGGAAATCTGCACTACAATGAAGTCTCACTTCCCCCCGGTCAAAAGGGCCATCTGAAAAAAGTGTAAAATCCAGAAAGGCAGGACAGGCCATGGAGAACTGGGAGCCTTGTTATGCTGATGGGCGGGATGTAAATTGCCAACAGCCACTCGGGAGAAGTGTATGGTGTTTCCTGAAACATCTAAAAAACTGAGGAACAGAGCCTAGGGCACTTCCACTTATGGTCCTATAGCTTAGGGAAATTAAAATCAAAAAGACACAGCCACCCCAAAGTTTGGGACGGCTCTGTTTACAAGAACCTCGTTTACAGTACAAGTTCAATATCGCACAAAGCGAAAAATGGATAAAGAAGTTGTGCTACTTATGCACAATGCAATATCACTCAGCAATGAAATCTATGTCATCATGCCCATAGCAGCATAATGAGTGGATTCAGGTATGATGATTCTAACTGAAATAAGTCACACAGAAAAAGAAACGTCATAAGATATCACTAATACACGGAATGTAAACTTGGCTACACAGGCACTGAATTACAAAACAGAACAGGGTCTCAAATTTAGAAAACCAACTTATGCTTGCTTAAGGGGAAAGGTGAGTTGGGGTGCTGCATAAAACCAGAGATTGAAATGAGCACAGATAAAGTTCCTTAAGCCAAATATGTAATAGACAAGAGCTACTCCTTGCTCAACGAAATGGACTCAACACCCCATATTAAACGCCTAAGAATGTACCTGACTAGTAAGTATCTTAAAACCTATGGATCGCTATGTCTCCGAAAGAGAATCAAGCGTGTGTACAGGGGCATAAACGTAGCAGTGATAGGATTGGAGAGGTTTGGTGAGCAAATGAAGACCCTTTGAAGTCACATTGCATGGTACCCATTCCACGGGTCTCAACTCTCCAGGTTTAAGGGATTCTTCCTTCAGCTAAAACATGCATGTGGAACCCAGAGTATGATCAACCGTGTGATCGGGAGACGTGTTCAAATATGTCTCCGTCCTCGTCCCCTGGTACTCGGGTGCAACATTCCAGACGCTTTACTAACACTCTCCCGACTTGGAGAGTCAGTGCCTTTAACCTCCTGTTTGGCCCAGTTTGCAAATTCCGCGGAAGATGAACAGGAATAGGGAGAACCAATGAGAGACAAGCTGGAGGTGTCTGGACGGGAAAATTTAACTCTCATTTGCCACCAGGAAGAGGAATTAACCAAAGGGTCAGCGTGCCGTGCCGGAACCAGATTAGGGCCTGAAGCAATCCTGCGGTGTTGCGGCCAGCTCACAAGAAAGCAAGTTGAAGAAAGGAGCTCAGGGGCAGTGTAATTCACAAACCTGCAGAGTTATAAATGACAGCTATCGTCCAAAAATATACTGAAGTAAGGCTGCCAAGAGGACTTGAAAGCGGGGCAGAATTGCAAGAAACCGATTTCAGGAGGTAGACTGGAATTGCATTTAAAGCATAGGAAAAGAGGCAGAACGTCCACAATGATGCACTTGGTCAAAAAGGGCGCATGCGTTTTTTCCTGAATATATTCAGGAAAAAACGCATACGCCCTTTTTGGTCAACCAAGCAAGCTTGCAAAGGAAATCTGCACTAAAATGAAGTCTCACTTCCCTGCGGTCAAAAGGGCCATCTGAAAAAAGTGTAAAATCCAGAAAGACAGGACAGGCCATGGAGAACTGGGAGCCTTGTTATGCTGATGGGCGGGATGTAAATTGCCAACAGCCACTCCGGAGAAGTGTATGGTGCTTCCTGAAACATCTAAAAAACAAAGCAACAGAGCCTAGGGCACTTCCACTTATGGCCCTATAGCTTAGGGAAATTAAAATCAAAAAGACACAGCCACCCCAACGTTTGGGACGCCTCTGTTTACAAGAAACTCGTTTACGGGACAAGTTCAATATCACAGAAAGTGAAAAATGGATAAAGAAGTTGTGGTACTTACGTACAATGCAATATCACTCAGCAATGAAATCTATGTCATCAGGCCCATAGCAGCATAATGAGTGGATTCAGGTATGATGATTCTAACTGAAATAAGTCACACAGAAAAAGAAACATCATAAGATATCACTAATACACGGAATGTAAACTTGGCTACACAGGAACTGGATTACAAAACAGAACAGGGTCTCCAATTTAGAAAACCAACTTATGATTGCTTAAGGGGAAAGGTGAGTTGGGGTGCTGCATAAAACCAGAGATTGAAATGAGCACAGATAAAGTTCCTTAAGCCAAATATGTAATAGACAAGAGCTACTCCTTGCTCAAAGAAATGGACTCAACACCCCATATTAAAAGCCTAAGAATGTACCTGACTAGTAAGTATCTTAAAACCTATGAATTGCTGTGTCTCCGAAAGAGAATCAAGCGTGTGTACAGGGGCATAAATGCAGCAATGATAGGATTGGAGACATTCGGTGAGCAAATGAAGACCCTTTGAAATCATATTGCATGGTACCCATTCCACGGGTCTCAACTCTCCAGGTTTAAGGGATTCTTCCTTCAGCTAAATCATGCATGTGAAACCCAGAGTATGATCAACAGTGTGATCGGGAGATGTGTTCCAATATGTCTCAGGACTCGTCCCCTGGTACTCGGGTGCAACATTCCAGACGCTTTACTAACACTCTCCCGACTTGGAGAGTCAGTGCCTTTAACCTCCAGTTTGGCCCAGTTTGCAATTTCGGCGGCAGATGAACAGGAATAGGGAGAACCAATGAGAGACTAGCTGGAGGTGTCTGGACGGGCAAATTTAACTCTCATTTCCCACCAGGAAGAGGAATTAACCAAAGGCTCAGCGTGCCGTGCCGGAACCAGATTAGGGCCTGAAGCAATCCTGCAGTGTTGCAGCCAGCTCACAAGAAAGCGAGTTGAAGAAAGGAGCTCAGGGGCACTGTAATTCACAAACCTGCAGAGTTATAAATGACAGCTATCGTCCAAAAATATACTGAAGTAAGGCTGCCAAGAGGACTTGAAAGCGGGGCAGAATTGCAGGAAACCGATTTCAGGAGGTAGACTGGAATTGCATTTAAAGCATAGGAAAAGAGGCAGAAGGTCGACAATGATGCACTTGGCCAAAAAGGGCGTATGCGTTTTTTCCTGAATATATTCAGGAAAAAACGCATACGCCCTTTTTGGGCAACCAAGCAAGCTTGCAAAGGAAATCTGCACTACAATGAAGTCTCACTTCCCCCCGGTCAAAAGGGCCACTGAAAAATGTGTAAAATCCAGAAAGGCAGGACAGGCCATGGAGAACTGGGAGCCTTGTTATGCTGATGGGCGGGATGTATATTGCCAACAGCCACTCAGGGGAAGTGTATGGTGTTTCCTGAAACATCTAAAAAACAAAGCAACAGAGCCTAGGGCACTTCCACTTATGGCCTTATAGCTTAGGGAAATTAAAATCAAAAAGACACAGCCACCCCAACGTTTGGGACGGCTCTGTTTACAAGAAACTCGTTTACGGGACAAGTTCAATATCACAGAAAGTGAAAAATGGATAAAGAAGTTGTGGTACTTACGTACAATGCAATATCACTCAGCAATGAAATCTATGTCATCAGGCCCGTAGCAGCATAATGAGTGGATTCAGTTATGATGATTCTAACTGAAATAAGTCACACAGAAAAAGAAACGTCATAAGATATCACTAATACACGGAATGTAACCTTGGCTACACAGGCACTGGATTACAAAAGACAACAGGGTCTCAAATTTAGAAAACCAACTTATGCTTGCTTAAGGGGAAAGGTGAGTTGGGGTGCTGCATAAAACCAGAGATTGAAATGAGCACAGATAAAGTTCCTTAAGCCAAATATGTAATAGACAAGAGCTACTCCTTGCTCAACGAAATGGACTCAACACCCCATATTAAACGCCTAAGAATGTACCTGACTAGTAAGTATCTTAAAACCTATGGATCGCTATGTCTCTGAAAGAGAATCAAGCGTGTGTACAGGGGCATAAACGCAGCAGTGATAGGATTGGAGAGGTTCGGTGAGCAAATGAAGAGCCTTTGAAGTCATATTGCATGGTACCCATTCCACGGGTCTCAAGTCTCCAGGTTTAAGGGATTCTTCCTTCAGCTAAATCATGCATGTGGAACCCAGAGTATGATCAACCATGTGATCGGGAGACGTGTTCCAACATGTCTCAGTTCTCGTCCCCTGGTACTCGGGTGCAACATTCCAGACGCTTTACTAACACTCTCCCGACTTGGAGAGTCAGTGCCTTTAACCTCCTGTTTGGCCCAGTTTGCAATTTCTGCGGAAGATGAACAGGAATAGGGAGAACCAATGAGAGACTAGCTGGAGGTGTCTGGACGGGCAAATTTAACTCTCATTTCCCACCAGGAAGAGGAATTATCCAAAGGCTCAGCGTGCCGTGCCGGAACCAGATTAGGGCCTGAAGCAATCCTGCGGTGTTGCAGCCAGCTCACAAGAAAGCGAGTTGAAGAAAAGAGCTCAGGGACACTGTAATTCACAAACCTGCAGAGTTATAAATGACAGCTATCGTCCAAAAATATACTGAAGTAAGGCTGCCAAGAGGACTTGAAAGCGGGGCAGAATTGCAGGAAACCGATTTCAGGAGGTAGACTGGAATTGCATTTAAAGCATAGGAAAAGAGTCAGAACGTCGACAATGATGCACTTGGCCAAAAAGGGCGTATGCGTTTTTACCTGAATATATTCAGGAAAAAACGCATACGCCCTTTTTGGCCAACCAAGCAAGCTTGCAAAGGAAATCTGCACTACAATGAAGTCTCACATCCGCCTGGTCAAAAGGGCCATCTGAAAAAAGTGTAAACTCCAGAAAGGCAGGACAGGCCATGGAGAACTTGTTATGCTGCTGGGTGGGATGTAAATTGCCAACAGCCACTCAGGAGAAGTGTATGGTGTTTCCTTAAACATCTAAAAAACAAATCAACAGAGCCTAGGGCACTTCCACTTATGGTCCTATAGCTTAGGGAAATTAAAATCAAAAAGACACAGCCACCCCAAAGTTTGGGATGGTTCTGTTTACAAGAACCTCGTTTACGGTACAAGTTCAATATTGCAGAAAGTGAAAAATGGATAAAGAAGTTGTGGTACTTACGTACAATGCAATATCACTCAGCAATGAAATCTATGTCATCAGGCACGTAGCAGAAAATGAGTGGGTTCAGGTATGATGATTCTAACTGAAATAAGTCACACAGAAAAAGAAACATCATAAGATATCACTAATACACGGAATGTAAACTTGGCTACACAGGAACTGGATTACAAAACAGAACAGGGTCTCCAATTTAGAAAACCAACTTATGCTTGCTTAAGGGGAAAGGTGAGTTGGGGTGCTGCATAAAACCAGAGATTGAAATGAGCACAGATAAAGTTCCTTAAGCCAAATATGGAATAGACAAGAGGTACTCCTTGCTCAACGAAATGGACTCAAAACCCCATGTTAAACACCTTATAATGTACCTGACTAGTAAGTATCTTAAAACCTAAAGATTGCTATGTCTCTGAAAGAGAATCAAGCGTGAGTACAGGGGCATAAACGCAGCCGTGATAGGATTGGAGAGGTTCGGTGAGCAAATGAAGACCCTTTGAAGTCATATTGCATGGAACCCATTCCACGGGTCTCAACTCTCCAGGTTTAAGGGATTCTTCCTTCAGCTAAAATATGCATGTGGAACCCACAGTATGATCAACCGTGTGATCGGGAGACGTGTTGAAATATGTCTCAGTTCTCGTCCCCTGGTACTCGGGTGCAACATTCCAGACGCTTTACTAACACTCTCCCGACTTGGAGAGTCAGTGCCTTTAACCTCCTGTTTGGCCCAGTTTGCAAATTCCACGGAAGATGAACAGGAATAGGGAGAACCAATGAGAGACTAGCTGGAGGTGTCTGGACGGGCAAATTTAACTCCCATTTCCCACCAGGAAGAGGAATTAACCAAAGGCTCAGCGTGCCGTGCCGGAACCAGATTAGGGCCTGAAGGATTCTTGCGGTGTTGCGGCCAGCTCACAAGAAAGCGAGTTTAAGAAAGCAGCTCTGGGGCACTGTAATTCACAAACCTGCAGAGTTATAAATGACAGCTATCGTCCAAAAATATACTGAAGTAAGGCTGCCAAGAGGATTGAAAGCGCGGCAGAATTGCAGGAAACCGATTTCAGGAGGTAGACAGGAATTGCATTTAAAGCATAGGAAATGAGGCAGAACGTCCACAATGATGCACTTGGCCAAAAAGTGCGTATGCGTTTTTTCCTGAATATATTCAGGAAAAAAAGCATACGCACTTTTTGGCCAACCAAGCAAGCTTGCAAAGGAAATCTGCACTACAATGAAGTCTCACTTCCGCCGGGTCAAAAGGGCCATCTGAAAAAAGTGTAAAATCCAGAAAGGCATTACAGGCGTTGGAGAACTGGGAGCCTTGTTATGCTGATGGGCGGGATGTAAATTGCCAACAGCCACTCCAGAGAAGTGTATGGTGTTTCCTAAAACATGTAAAAAACAAACCAACAGAGGCTAGGGCACTTCCACTTATGATCCTATAGCTTAGGGAAATTAAAATCAAAAAGACACAGCCACCCCAAAATTTGGTACGGCTCTTATTACAAGAACCTCGTTTACGGGACAAGTTCAATATCGCAGAAAGTGAAAAATGGATAAAGAAGTTGTGGTACTTACGTACAATGCAATATCACTCAGCAATGAAATCTATGTCATCAGGCCCGTAGCAGAAAATGAGTGGGTTCAGGTATGATGAATCTAACTGAAATAAGTCACACAGAAAAAGAAACATCATAAGATATCACTAATACACGGAATGTAAACTTGGCTACCCAGGAACTGGATTACAAAACAGAACAGGGTCTCCAATTTAGAAAACCAACTTATGCTTGCTTAAGGGGAAAGGTGAGTTGGGGTGCTGCATAAAACCAGAGATTGAAATGAGCACAGATAAAGTTCCTTAAGCCAAATATGGAATAGAGAAGAGCTACTCCTTCCTCAACGAAATGGACTCAAAACCCCATATTAAATGCCTAATAATGTACCTGACTTGTAAGTATCTTAAAACCTAAAGATTGCTATGTCTCTGAAAGAGAATCAAGCGTGAGTACAGGGGCATAAATGCAGCAGTGATAGGATTGGAGAGGTTCGGTGAGCAAATGAAGACCCTTTGAAGTCATATTGCATGGTACCCATTCCACGGGTCTCAACTCTCCAGGTTTAAGGGATTCTTCCTTCAGCTAAAACAGGCATGTGGAACCCAGAGTATGATCAACCGTGTGATCGGGAGACGTGTTGCAATATGTCTCAGTTCTCCTCCCCTGGTACTCGGGTGCAACATTCCAGATGCTTTACTAACACTCTCCTGAATTGGAGAGTCAGTGCCTTTAACCTCCTGTTTGGCCCAGGTTGCAAATTCCGCGGAAGATTAACAGGAATAGGGAGAACCAATGAGAGACTAGCTGGAGGTGTCTGGACGGGCAAATTTAACTCTCATTAACCACCAGGAAGAGGAATTAAGCAAAGGCTCAGCGTGCCATGTCGGAACCAGATTAGGGCCTGAAGCAATCCTGCTGTGTTGCGGCCAGCTCACAAGAAAGCGAGTTGAAGAAAGGAGTTCAGGGGCACTGTAATTCACAAACCTGCAGAGTTATAAATGACAGCTATCGTCCAAAAATATACTGAAGTAAGGCTGCCAAGAGGACTTGAAATCGGGGCAAAATTGCAGGAAACCGATTTCAGGAGGTAGACAGGAATTGCATTTAAAGCATAAGAAAAGAGGCAGAACGTCGACAATGATGCACTAGGCCAAAAAGGGCATATGCGTTTTTTCCTGAATATCTTCAGGAAAAATAGGCCCTTTTGGCCAACCAAGCAAGCTTGCAAAGGAAATCTGCACTACAATGAAGTCTCACTTCCCCCCGGTCAAAAGGGCCATCTGTAAAAAGTGTAAAATCCAGAAAGGCAGGACAGGCCATGGAGAACTGGGAGCCGTGTTATGCTGATGTTCAGGATGTAAATTTCCAACAGCCACTCGGGATAATTGTATGGTGTTTCCTGAAACATCTAAAAAACAAAGCAACAGAGCCTAGAGCACTTCCACTTATGGTCCTACAGCTTAGGGAAATTAAAATCAAAAAGACACAGCCACCCAAAAGTTTGGGATGGCTCTGTTTATAAGAACCTCGTTTACAGTACAAGTTCAATATCGCAGAAAGTGAAAAATGGATAAAGAAGTTGTGGTACTTACGTACAATGCAATATCAATCAGCAATGAAATCTATATCATCAGGCCTGTAAAGCATAGAGTGGATTCAGGTATGATGATTCTAACTGAAATAAGTCACACAGAAAAAGAAACATCATAAGATAACACTAATACACGGAGTGTAAACTTGGCTACACAGGAACTGGATTACAAAACAGAACAGGGTCTCCAATTTAGAAAACCAACTTATGCTTGCTTAAGGGGAAAGGTGAGTTGGGGTGCTGCATAAAACCAGAGATTGAAATGAGCACAGATAAAGTTCCTTAAGCCAAATATGTAATAGACAAGGGCTACTCCTTGCTCAACGAAATGGACTCAAAACCCCTTATTAAACGCCTAATAATGTACCTGACTAGTAAGTATCTTAAAACTTATGGATTGCTATGTCTCTGAAAGAGAATCAAGCGTGAGTACAGGGGCATAAACGCAGCAGTGATAGGATTGGAGAGGTTTGGTGAGCAAATGAAGACCCTTTGAAGTCATATTGCATGGTACCCATTCCACGGGTCTCAACTCTCCAAGTTTAAGGGATTGTTCCTTCAGCTAAAAAATGCATGTGGAACACAGAGTGTGATCAACCGTGTGATCGGAAGATGTGTTCTAATATGTCTCAGTTCTCATCCCCTGGTACTCGGGTGCAAAATTGCAGACGCTTTACTAATATTCTCCCGACTTGGAGAGACAGTGCCTTTAACCTCCTGTTTGGCCCAGTTTGCAATTTCTGCGGAAGATGAACAGGAATAGGGAGAACCAATGAGAGACTAGCTGGAGGTGTCTGGACGGGCAAATTTAACTCTCATTTCCCACCAGGAAGAGGAATTAACCAAAGGCTCAGCGTGCCGTGCCAGAACCAGTTTAGGGCCTGAAGCAATCCTGCAGTGTTGCAGCCAGCTCACAAGAAAGCGAGTTGAAGAAAGGAGCTCAGGGGCACTGTAATTCACAAACCTGCAGAGTTATAAATGACAGCTATCGTACAAAAATCTACTGAAGTAAGGCTGCCAAGAGGGCTTGAAACCGGGGCAGAATTGCAGGAAACCGATTTCAGGTGGTAGACTTGATTTGCATTTAAAGCATAGGAAAAGAGGCAGAACGTCGACAATGATGCACTTGGCCAAAAAGCGCGTATGCTTTTTTTCCTGAATATATTCAGGAAAAAAAGCATACGCCCTTTTAGGCCAACCAAGCAAGCTTGCAAAGGAAATCTGCACTACAATGAAGTCTCACTTCCCCCCAGTCAAATGGGCCATCTGAAAAAAGTGTAAAATCCAGAAAGGCAGGACAGGCCATGGAGAACTGGGAGCCTTGTTATGCTGATGGGCGGGATGTAACTTGCCAACAGCCACTCAGGAGAAGTGTATGGTGTTTCCTGGAACATCTAAAACAAAGCAACAGAGCCTAGGGCACTTCCACTTATGGTCCTATAGCTTAGGGAAATTAAAATAAAAAAGACACAGCCACCCCAAAGTTTGGGACGGCTCTGTTTACAAGAACCTCGTTTACGGTACAAGTTCAATTTCACAGAAAGCGAAAAATGGATAAAGAAGTTGTGGTACTTACGTACAATGCAATATCACTCAGCAATGAAATCTATGTCATCAGGCCCGTAGCAGCATAATGAGTGGATTCAGGTATGATGATTCTAACTGAAATAAGTCACACAGAAAAAGAAACATCATAAGATATCACTAATACACGGAATGTAAACTTGGCTACACAGAAACTGGATTACAAAACAGAACAGGGTCTCAAATTTAGAAAACCAACTTATGCTTGCTTAAGGCGAAAGGTGAGTGGGGTGCTGCATAAAACCAGAGATTGAAATGAGCACACATAAAGTTCCTTAAGCCAAATATGGAATAGACAAGAGCTACTCCTTGCTCAACGAAATGGACTCAACACCCCATATTAAACGCCTAAGAATGTACCTGACTAGTAAGTATCTTAAAACCTATGGATCGCTATGTCTCCGAAAGAGAATCAAGCGTGTGTACAGGGGCATAAACGCAGCAGTGATAGGATTGTAGAGGTTCGGTGAGCAAATGAAGATGCTTTGAAGTCATATTGCATGGTACCCATTCCACGGGTCTCAAGTCTCCAGGTTTAAGGGATTCTTCCTTCAGCTAAATCATGCATGTGGAACCCGGAGTATGATCAACCGTGTGATCGGGAGACGTGTTCCAATATGTCTCCATTCTCGTCCCCTGGTACTCGGGTGCAACATTCCAGACGCTTTACTAACACTCTCCCGACTTGGAGAGTCAGTGCCTTTAACCTCCTGTTTGGCCCAGTTTGCAATTTCTGCGGAAGATGAACAGGAATAGGGAGAACCAATGAGAGACTAGCTGGATGTGTCTGGACGGGCAATTTAACTCTCATTTCCCACCAGGAAGAGGAATTAACCAAAGGCTCAGCGTGCCGTGCCAGAACATGATTAGGGCCTGAAGCAATCCTGCGGTGTTGCGGCCAGCTCACAAGAAAGCGAGTTGAAGAAAGGAGCTCAGGGGCACTGTAATTCACAAACCTGCAGAGTTATAAATGACAGCTATCGTCAAAAAATATACTGAAGTAAGGCTGCCAAGAGGACTTGAAAGCGGGGCAGAATTGCAGGAAACCGATTTCAGGAGGTAGACTGGAATTGCATTTAAAGCATAGGAAAAGAGGCAGAACGTCGACAATGATGCACTTGGCCAAAAAGGACGTATGCGTTTTTTCCTGAATATATTCAGGAAAAAACGCATATGCACTTTTTGGCCAACCAAGCAAGCTTGCAAAGGAAATCTGCACTATAATGAAGTCTCACTTCCCCACGGTCAAAAGGGCCATCTGAAGAAAGTGTAAAATCCAGAAAGGCAGGACAGGCCATGGAGAACTGGGAGCCTTGTTATGCTGATGGGCGGGATGTAAATTGCCAACAGCCACTCGGGAGAAGTGTATGGTGTTTCCTGAAACATCTAAAAAACTGAGGAACACAGCCTAGGGCACTTCCACTTATGGTCCTATAGCTTAGGGAAATTAAAATCAAAAAGACACAGCCACCCCAAAGTTTGGGACGGCTCTGTTTATAAGAACCTCCTTTACGGTACAAGTTCAATTTCGCAGAAAGTGAAAAATGGATAAAGAAGTTGTGGTACTTACGTACAATGCAATATCACACAGCAATGAAATCTATGTCATCATGCCCGTAACAGCATAATGAGTGGATTCAGGTATGATGATTCTAACTGAAATAAGTCACAGAGAAAAAGAAACGTCACAAGATATCACTAATACACGGAATGTAAACTTGGCTACACAGGCACTGAATTACAAAACAGAACAGGGTCTCAAATTTAGAAAACCAACTTATGCTTGCTTAAGGGGAAAGTTGAGTTGGGGTGCTGCATAAAACCAGAGATTGAAATGAGCACAGATAAAGTTCCTTAAGCCAAATATGTAATAGACAAGAGCTACTCCTTGCTCAACGAAATGGACTCAACACCCCATATTAAACGCCTAAGAATGTACCTGACTAGTAAGTATCTTAAAACCTATGCATTGCTATGTCTCCAAAAGAGAACCAAGCGTGTGTACAGGGGCATAAACGCAGCAGTGATAGGATTGGAGAGGTTCGGTGAGCAAATGAAGACCCTTTGAAGTCACATTGCATGGTACCCATTCCACGGGTCTCAACTCTCCAGGTTTAAGGGATTCTTCCTTCAGCAAAAACATGCATGTGGAACCCAGAGTATGATCAACCATGTGATCGCGAGACGTGTTCAAATATGTATCAGTTCTCGTACCCTGGTACTCGGGTGCAACATTCCAAATGCTTTATTAACACTCTCCCGACTTGGAGAGTCAGTGCCTTTAACCTCCTGTTTGGCCCAGTTTGCAATTTCTGCGGAAGATGAACAGGAATAGGGAGAACCAATGAGAGACTAGCTGGAGGTGTCTGGACGGGCGAATTTAACTCTCATTTCCCACCAGGAAGAGGAATTAACCAAAGGCTCAGCATACCATGCCGGAACCAGATTAGGGCCTGAAGCAATCCTGCGGTGTTGCGGCCAGCTCACAAGAAAGCGAGTTGAAGAAAGGAGCTCAGGGGCACTGTAATTCACAAACCTGCAGAGTTATAAATGACAGCTATCGTCCAAAAATATACTGAAGTAAGGCTGCCAAGAGGACTTGAAAGCGGGGCAGAATTGCAGGAAACCGATTTCAGGAGGTAGACTGGAATTGCATTTAAAGCATATGAAAAGAGGCAGAACTTCCACAATGATGCACTTGGCCAAAAAGGGCGTATGCGTTTTTTCCTGAATATATTCAGGAAAAAACGCATACGCCCTTTTTGGTCAACCAAGCAAGCTTACAAAGGAAATCTGCACTAAAATGAAGTCTCACTTCCCCGCGGTCAAAAGGGCCATCTGAAAAAAGTGTAAAATCCAGAAAGGCAGGAAAGGCCTTGGAGAACTGGGAGCCTTGTTATGCTGATGCGTGGGATGTAAATTGCCAGCAGCCACTCCGGAGAAGTGTATGGTGTTTCCTGAAACATCTAAAAAACAAAGCAACAGAGCCTAGGGCACTTCCACTTATGGTCTTATAGCTTAGGGAAATTAAAATCAAAAAGACACAGCCACCCCAAAGTTTGGGACAGCTCTGTTTACAAGAACCTCGTTTATGGTACAAGTTCAACATCGCAGAAAGTGAAAAATGGATAAAGAATTTGTGCTACTTACGTACAATGCAATATCACTCAGCAATGAAATATCTGTCAACAGGCCTGTAGCAGAAAATGAGTGGGTTCAGGTATGATGATTCTAACTGAAATAAGTCACACAGAAAAAGAAACATCATAAGATATCACTAATACACGGAATGTAAACTTGCCTACACAGGAACTGAATTACAAAACAGAACAGGGTCTCAAATTTAGAAAACCAACTTATGCTTGCTTAAGGGGAAAGGTGAGTTGGGGTGCTGCATAAAACCAGAGATTGAAATGAGCACAGATAAAGTTCCTTAAGCCAAATATGTAATAGACAAGAGCTATTCCTTGCTCAACGAAATGGACTCAACACCCCATATTAAACGCCAATGAATGTACCTGTCTAGTAAGTATCTTAAAACCTATGGATTGCTATGTCTCTGAAAGAGAATCAACCGTGTGTACAGGGGCATAAACGCAGCAGTGATAGGATTGGAGAGGTTCGGTGAGCAAATGAAGACCCTTTGAAGTCATATTGCATGGTACCCATTCCACGGGTCTCAACTCTCCAGGTTTAAGGGATTCTTCCTTCAGCTAAAACATGCATGTGGAACCCAGAGTATGATCAACCGTGTGATCGGGAGACGTGTTGAAATATGTCTCCGTTCTCGTCCCCTGGTACTCGGGTGCAACATTCCAGATGCTTTACTAACACTCTCCCGACTTGGAGAGTCAGTGCCTTTAACCTCCTGTTTGGCCCAGTTTGCAATTTCTGTGGAAGATGAACAGGAATAGGGAGAACCAATGAGAGACAAGCTGGAGGTGTCTGGACGGGAAAACTTAACTCTCATTTCCCACCAGGAAGAGGAATTAACCAAAGGCTCAGCATGCCATGCCGGAACCAGATTAGGGCCTGAAGCAATCCTGCGGTGTTGCGGCCAGCTCACAAGAAAGCGAGTTGAAGAAAGGAGCTCAGGGGCACTGTAATTCACAAACCTGCAGAGTTATAAATGACAGCTATCATCCAAAAATATACTAAAGTAAGGCTGCCAAGAGGACATGAAAGCGGGGCAGAATTGCAGGAAACCGATTTCAGGAGGTAGACTGGAATTGCATTTAAAGCATAGGAAAAGAGGCAGAACGTCCACAATGATGCAGTTGGCCAAAAAGGGCGTATAAGTTTTTTCCTGAATATATTCAGGAAAAAACACATACACCATTTTTGGCCAACCAAGCAAGCTTGCAAAGGAAATCTGCACTACAATGAAGTCTCACTTCCCCCCGGTCACAAGGGCCATCTGAAAAAAGTGTAAAATCCAGAAAGGCAGTACAGGCCATGGAGAACTGGGAGCCTTGTTATGCTGATGGGTGGGATGTAAATTGCCAACAGCCACTCAGGAGAAGTGTATGGTGTTTCCTGAAACATCTAAGAAACAAATCAACAGAGCCTAGGGCACTTCCACTTATGGTCCTATAGCTTAGGGAAATTAAAATCAAAAAGACACAGCCACCCCAAAGTTTGGGACGGCTCTGTTTACAAGAACCTCGTTTATGGTACAAGTTCAATATCGCAGAAAGTGAAAAATGGATAAAGAAGTTGTGGTACTTACGTACAATGCAATATCACTCAGCAATGAAATCTATGTCATCAGGCCCGTAGCAGCATAATGAGTGGATTTAGGTATGATGATTCTAACTGAAATAAGTCACACAGAAAAAGAAACATCATAAGATATCACTAATACACGGAATGTAAACTTGGCTACACAGGAACTGGATTACAAAACAGAACAGGGTCTCAAATTTAGAAAAGCAACTTATGCTTGCTTAAGGGGAAAGGTGAGTTGGGGTGCTGCATAAAACCAGAGATTGAAATGAGCACAGATAAAGTTCCTTAAGCCAAATATGTAATACACAAGAGCTACTCCTTGCTCAACGTAATGGACTCAAAACCCCATGTTTAACGCCTTATAATGTACCTGACTAGTAAGTATCTTAAAACCTATGGATTGCTATGTCTCTGAAAGAGAATCAAGCATGAGTACAGGAGCATAAACGCCACAGTGATAGGATTGGAGAGGTTCCGTGAGCAAATGAAGACCCTTTGAAGTCATATTGCATGGTACCCATTCCACGGGTCTCAACTCTCCAGGTTTAAGGGATTCTTCCTTCAGCTAAAACATGCATGTGGAACACAGAGTATGATCAACCGTGTGATCGGGATACGTGTTGAAATTTATCTCAGTTCTCGTCCCATGGTACTCGGGTGCAACATTCCAGACGCTTTACTAACACTCTCCCGACTTGGAGAGTCAGTGCCTTTAACCTCCTCTTTGGCCCAGTTTGCAAATTCCGCGGAAGATGAACAGGAATAGGGAGAACCAATGAGAGACTAGCTGGAGGTGTCTGGACGGGCAAATTTAACTCTCATTTCCCACCAGGAAGAGGAATTAACCAAAGGCTCAGTGTGTCGTGCTGGAACCAGATTAGGGCCTGAAGCAATCTTGCGGTGTTGCGGCCAGCTCACAAGAAAGCGAGTTGAAGAAAGGAGCTCAGGGGCACTGTAATTCACAAACCTGCAGAGTTATAAATGACAGCTATCGTCCAAAAATATACTGAAGTAAGGCTGCCAAGAGGACTTGAAAGCAGAGCAGAATTGCAGGAAACCGATTTCAGGAGGTAGACTGGAATTGCATTTAAAGCATAGGAAAAGAGGCAGAACGTCGACAATGATGCACTTGGCCAAAAAGGGCGTATGCGTTTTTTCCTGAATATATTCAGGAAAAAACGCATACGCCCTTTTTGGCCAACCAAGCAAGCTTGCAAAGGAAATCTGCACTATAATGAAGTCTCACGTCCCCCCGGACAAAAGGGCCATCTGAAAAATGTGTAAAATCCAGAAAGGCAGGACAGGCCATGGACAACTGTGAGACTTGTTATGCTAATGGGTGGGATGTAAATTGCCAACAGCCACTGGGGAGAAGTGTATGGTGTTTCCTGAAACATCTAAAAAACAAAGCAACAGAGCCTAGGGCACTTCCACTTATGGTCCTATAGCTTAGGGAAATTATAATCAAAAAGACTCAGCCACGCCAAAGTTTGGGATGGTTCTGTTTACAAGAACCTCGTTTACGGTACAAGTTCAATATTGCAGAGAGTGAAAAATGGATAAAGAAATTGTGCTACTTAACTACAATGCAATATCACTCAGCAATGAAATCTAAGGCATCAGGTCCATAGCAGCATAATGAGTGGATTCAGGTATGATGATTCTAACTGAAATAAGTCACACAGAAATAGAAACATCATAAGATATCACTAATACACGGAATGTAAACTTGGCTACACAGGAACTGGATTACAAAACAGAACAGGGTCTCAAATGTAGAAAACCAACTTATGCTTGCTTAAGGGGAAAGGTGAGTTGGGGTGCTGCATAAAACCAGAGATTGAAATGAGCACAGATAAAGTTCCTTAAGCCAAATATTAATAGACAAGAGCTACTCCTTGCTCAACGAAATGGGCTCAACACCCCATATTAAACGCCTAAGAATGTACCTGATTAGTAAGTATCTTAAAACCTATGGAATGCTATGTCTCCGAAAGAGAATCAAGCGTGTGTACAGGGGCATAAACGCAGCAGTGATAGGATTGGAGAGGTTCGGTGAGCAAATGAAGACCCTTTGAAGTCATATTGCATGGAACCCATTCCACGGGTCTCAACTCTCCAGGTTTATGGGATTCTTCCTTCAGCTAAAACATGCATGTGGAACCCAGAATATGATCAACCATGTGATCGGGAGACGTGTTCCAATATGTCTCAGTTCTCGTCCCCTGGTACTCGGGTGAAACATTCCAGACGCTTTACTAACACTCTCCCGACTTTGAGAGTCAGTGCCTTTAACCTCCTGTTTGGCCCAGTTTGCAATTTCTGCGGAAGATGAATAGGAATAGGGAGAACCAATGAGAGACTAGCTGGAGGTGTCTGGACGGGCAAATTTCACTCTCATTTCCCACCACGAAGAGGAATTAACCAAAGGCTCAGCGTGCCGTGCCGGAACCAGATTAGGGGCTGAAGCAATCCTGCAGTGTTGCGGCCAGCTCACAAGAAAGCGAGTTGAAGAAAGGAGCTCAGGGGCACTGTAATTCACACACCTGCAGAGTTTTAAATGGTAGCTATCGTCCAAAAATATACTGAAGTTAGGCTGCCAAGAGGTCTTGAAAGCGGGGCAGAATTGCAGGAAACCGATTTCAGGAGGTAGACTGGAATTGCATTTAAAGCATAGGAAAAGAGGCAGAACGTCCACAATGATGCACTTGGCCAAAAAGGGGGTATGCCTTTTTTACTGAAAATATTCAGGAAAAAACGCATACGCCCTTTTTGGCCAACCAAGCAAGCTTGCAAAGGTAATCTGCACTACACTACAATGAAGTCTCACTTCTCCCCGGTCAAAAGGGTCATCTGAAAAAAGTGTAAAATCCAGAAAGGCAGGACAGGCCATGGAGAACTGGGAGCCTTGTTATGCTGATGGGCGGGATGTAAATTGCCAACAGCCACTCGGGAGAAGTGTATGGTGCTTCCTGAAACATCTAAAAAACAAAGCAACAGAGCCTAGGGCACTTCCACTTATGGTCCTATAGCTTAGGGAAATTAAAATCAAAAAGACACAGCCACCCCAAAGTTTGGGACGACTCTGTTTACAAGAACCTCGTTTATGGTACAAGTTCAATATCACAGAAAGTGAAAAATGGATAAAGAAGTGGTGGTACTTACGTACAATGCAATATCACTCAGCAATGAAATCTATGTCATCAGGCCCATAGCAGCATAATGAGTGGATTCAGGTATGATGATTCTAACTGAAATAAGTCACACAGAAAAAGAAACATCATAAGATATCACTAATACACGGAATGTAAACTTGGCTACACAGGAACTGGATTACATAACAGAACAGGGCCTCAAATTTAGAAAACCAACTTATGCTTGCTTAAGGGGAAAGGTGAGTTGGGGTGCTGCATAAAACCAGAGATTGAAATGAGCACAGATAAAGTTCCTTAAGCCAAATATGTAATAGACAAGAGCTACTCCTTGCTCAACAAAATGGACTCAACACCCCATATTAAACGCCTAAGAATGTACCTGACTAGTAAGTATCTTAAAACCTATGGATTGCTATGTCTCCAAAAGAGAATCAAGCATGTGTACAGGGGCATAAACGCAGCAGTGATAGGATTGGAGAGGTTCGGTGAGCAAATGAAGACCCTTTGAAGTCATATTGCATGGTACCCATTCCACGGGTCTCAACTCTCCATGTTTAAGGGATTCCTCCTTCAGCTAAAACATGCATGTGGAACCCAGAGTATGATCAACCGTGTGATCGGGAGACGTGTTCCAATATGTCTCCGTCCTCATCCCCTGGTACTCGGGTGCAACATTCCAGACGCTTTACTAACTCTCTCCCGACTTGGAGAGTCAGTGCCTTTAAACTCCTGTTTGGCCCAGTTTGCAATTTCTGCGGAAGATGAACAGGAATACGGTGAACCAATGAGAGACTAGCTGGAGGTGTCTGGACGGGCAAATTTCACTCTCATTTCCCACCACGAAGAGGAATTAACCAAAGGTTCAGCGTGCAATGCCAGAACAAGATTAGGGCCTGAAGCAATCCTGCGGTCTTGCGGCCAGCTCACAAGAAAGCGAGTTGAAGAAAGGAGCTCAGGGGCACTGTAATTCACAAACCTGCAGAGTTATAAATGACAGCTCTCGTCCAAAAATATACTGAAGTAAGGTGCCAAGAGGACTTGAAAGCGGGGCAGAATTGCAGGAAACCGATTTCAGGAGGTAGACTGGAATTGCATTTAAAGCATAGGAAAAGAGGCAGAACGTCGACAGTGATGCACTTGGCCAAAAAGGGCGTATGCGTTTTTTCCTGAATATATTCAGGAAAAAACGCATACGCCCTTTTTGGCCAACCAAGCAAGCTTGCAAAGGAAATCTGCACTACAATGAAGTCTCACTTCCCCCCGGTCAAAAGGGCCATCTGAAAAAAGTGTAAAATCCAGAAAGGCAGGAGAGGCCATGGAGAACTGGGAGCCTTGTTATGCTGATGGGCGGGATGTAAGTTGCCAACAGCCACTCTGGAGAAGTGTATGGTGTTTCCTGAAACATCTAAAAAACAAAGCAACAGAGCCTAGGGCACTTCCACTTATGGTCCTATAGCTTAGGGAAATTAAATTCAAAAAGACACAGCCACCCCAAAGTTTGGGACGGCTCTGTTTACAAGAACCTCGTTTACGGTACAAGTTCAATATCGCAGAAAGTGAAAAATGGATAAAGAAGTTGTGGTACTTATGTACAATGCAATATCACTCAGCAATGAAATCTATGTCATCAGGCCCATAGCAGCATAATGAGTGGATTCAGGTATGATGATTCTAACTGAAATAATTCACACAGAAAAAGAAACATCATAAGATATCACTAATACACAGAATGTAAACTTGGCTACACAGGAACTGGATTACAAAACAGAACAGGGTCTCCAATTTAGAAAACCAACTTATGCTTGCTTAAGGGGAAAGGTGAGTTGGGGTGCTGCATAAAACCAGAGATTGAAATGAGCACAGATAAAGTTCCTTAAGCAAAATATGAAATAGACAAGAGCTACTCCTTGCTCAACGAAATGGACTCAACACCCCATATTAAACGACTAAGAATGTACCTGACTAGTAAGTATCTTAAAACCTATGGATTGCTTGTCTCCAAAAGAGAATCAAGCGTGTGTACAGGGGCATAAACTCAGCAGTGATAGGATTGGAGAGGTTCGGTGAGCAAATGAAGACCCTTTGAAGTCATATTGCATGGTACCCATTCCACGGGTCTCAACTCTCCAGGTTTAAGGGATTCTTCCTTCAGCTAAATCATGCATGTGGAACCCAGAGTATGATCAACCATGTGATCGGGAGACGTGTTCCAGTATGTCTCATTTCTTGTCCCCTGGTACTCAGGTGCAACATTCCAGACGCTTTACTAACACTCTCCCGACTTGGAGAGTCAGTGCCTTTAACCTCCTGTTTGGCCCATTTTGCAATTTCTGCGGAAGATGAACAGGAATAGGGAGAACCAATGAGAGACTAGCTGGAAGTGTCTGGACGGGCAAATTTAACTCTCATTTCCCACCAGGAAGAGGAATTAACCAAAGGATCAGCGTGCTGTGCCGGAACCAGATTAGGGCCTGAAGCAATCCTGCGGTGTTGCGGCCAGCTCACAAGACAGCGAGTTGAAGAAAGGAGCTCAGGGGCACTGTAATTCACAAACCTGCAGAGTTATAAATGACAGCTATCGTCCAAAAATGTACTGAAGTAAGGCTGCCAAGAGGACTTGAAAGCGGTTCAGAATTGCAGGAAAACGATTTCAGGAGGTAGACTGGAATTGTATTTAAAGCATAGGAAAAGAGGCAGAACGCCGACAATGATGCACTTGACCAAATAGGACGTATGCGTTTTTTCCTGAATATATTCAGGAAAAAATGCATACGCCCTTTTTGGCCAACCAAGCAAGCTTGCAAAGGAAATCTGCACTACAATGAAGTCTCACTTCCCCCCGGTCAAAAGGGCCATCTGAAAAAAGTGTAAAATCCAGAAAGGCAGGACAGGCCATGGAGAACTGGGAGCCTTGTTATGCTGATGGGCGGGATGTAAATTGCCAACAGCCACTCCGGAAAAGTGTATGGTGTTTCCTGAAACATCTAAAAAGCAAAGCAACAGAGCCTAGGGCATTTCCACTTATGGTCCTATAGCTTAGGGAAATTAAAATCAAAAAGACACAGCCACCCCAAAGTTTGGGACGGCTCTGTTTACAAGAACCTCGTTTAAGGTACAAGTTCAATAGCGCAGAAAGCGAAAAATGGATAAAGAAGTTGTGGTACTTACATACAATGCAATATCACTCAGCAATGAAATCTATGTCATCAGGCCCAGAGCAGCATAATGAGTGGATTCAGGTATGATGATTCTAACTGAAATAAGTCACACAGAAAAAGAAACATCATAAGATATCACTAATACACGGAATGTAAACTTGGCTACACAGGAACTGAATTCCAAAACAGAACAGGGTCTCAAATTTAGAAAACCAGCTTATGCTTGCTTAAGGGAAAAGGTGAGTTGGGGTGCTGCACAAAACCAGAGATTGAAATGAGCACAGATAAAGTTCCTTAAGCCAAATATGGAATAGACTAGAGCTACTCCTTGCTCAACGAGATGGACTCAACAACCCATATTAAACGGCTAAGTATGTACCTGACTAGTAAGTATTTTAAAACCTATGGATTGCTATGTCTCCGAAAGAGAATCAAGTGTGTGTACAGGGGCAGAAACGCAGCAGTGATACGATTGGAGAGGTTCAGTGAGCAAATGAAGACCCTTTGAAGTCATATTGCATGGTACATATTCCACGGGTCTCAACTCTCCAGGTTTAAGGGATTCTTCCTTCAGCTAAAACACGCATGTGGAACCCAGAGTATGATCAACCGTGTGATCGGGAGATGTGTTCAAATATGTCTCAGTTCCCGTCCCCTGGTTCTCGGGTGCAACATTCCAGATGCTTTACTAACACTCTCCCGACTTGGAGAGTCAGTGCCTTTAACCTCCTGTTTGGCCAAGTTTGCAATTTCTGTGGAAGATGAACAGGAATAGTGAGGACCAATGAGAGACTAGTTGGAGGTGTCTGGACAGGCAAATTTAACTCTCATTTCCCACCAGGAAGAGGAATTAACCAAAGGCTCAGCATCCCGTGCCAGAACCAGATTAGGGCCTGAAGCAATCCTGCGGTGTTCCGGGCAGCTCACAAGAGAGCGAGTTGAAGAAAGGAGCTCAGGGGCACTGTAATTCACAAACCTGCAGAGTTATAAATGACAGCTATCGTCCAAAAATATACTGAAGTAAGGCTGCCAAGAGGACTTGAAAGCGGGCAGAATTGCAGGAAACCGATTTCAGGAGGTAGACTGGAATTGCATTTAAAGCATAGGAAAAGAGGCAGAACGTCCACAATGATGCACTTGAACAAAAAGGGCGTATGCGTTTTTTCCTGAATATATTCAGGAAAAAACGCATACGCCCTTTTTGGCCAACCAAGCAAGCTTGCAAAGGAAATCTGCACTACAATGAAGTCTCACTTCCCCCTGGTAAAATGGGGCATCTGAAAAAAGTGTAAAATCCAGAAAGGCAGTACAGGCCATGGAGAACTGGGAGCCTGGTTATGCTGATGAGTGGGATGTAAATTGCCAACAGCCACTCGGGAGAAGTGTATGGTGTTTCCTGAAATATCTAAAAAACAAAGCAACACAGCCTAGGGCACTTCCACTTATGGTGCTATAGCTTAGGGAAATTAAAATCAAAAAGACACAGCCACCCCAAAGTTTGGGACGGCTTTGTTTACAAGAACCTCGTTTACGGGACAAGTTCAATATTGCAGAAAGCGAAAAATGGATAAAGAAGTTGTGGTACTTACGTACAATGCAATATCACTCAGCAATGACATCTATGTCATCAGGCCCGTAGCAGCATAATGAGTGGATTCAGGTATGATGATTCTAACTGAAATAAGTCACACAGAAAAAGATACATCATAAGATATCACTAATACACGGAATGTAAACTTGCTTAAAAGGAACTGAATTACAAAACAGAATAAGTTCTCAAATTTAGAAAACCAACTTATGCTTGGTGAAGGGGAAAGGTGAGTTGGGGTGCTGCATAAAACCAGAGATTGAAATGAGCACAGATAATGTTCCTTAAGCCAAATATGGAATAGACAAGAGATACTCCTTGCTCAACGAAATGGACTCAACACCCCATATTAAACGCCTAAGAATGTACCTGACTAGTAAGTATCTTAAAACCTATGGATTGTTATGTCTGCGAAAGAGTATCAAGCATGTGTACAGGGGCATAAAAGCAGCACTGATAGGATTGGAGAGGTTCAGTGAGCAAATGAAGACCCTTTGAAGTCATATTGCATGGTACCCATTCCACGGATCTCAACTCTCCAGGTTTAAGGGATTCTTCCTTCAGCTAAAACACGCATGTGGAACCCAGAGTATGATCAACCGTGTGATAGGGAGACGTGTTCAAATATGTCTCAGTGTTCGTCCCCTGGTACTCGGGTGCAACATTCCAAACGCTTTACTAACACTCTCCCAACTTGGAAAGTCAGTGACTTTAACCTCCTGTTTGGCCCAGTTTGCAATTTC